>NC_065588.1:23310242-23613272 GCF_024542745.1 Macaca thibetana thibetana | reverse complement strand
TGCCAGAGAATGGTGCAGAGGTGGCGTGAGTGATACAAGACTGTCTTTGCTGCCTTTTTTGTTGCCTCTTTTGGTGATATCAAGTTAAAAACAGGTACTGTTATTGCTCACCTGACTTTTGGTTCTTATGAAATGGCTTTTTGTGTAGATAGTTGTTAAATTTGGTGTTCCTGTGGAGAGGACGATCAGTGGAGGCTTTTATTTGGCCATCTTTCTTCCCCCACCTCCTGTCACTGAGCTCTTAACCAGTACTTTCATTTCCTTCTCTTAGAAGAACATCATAAAAATTTGTATTTTATCCAGAAAATGTTAAGAGATAGGAAATAATAATTACTTTTTAAGACTAAATGTATAACAGATTTATCGAGACATAATTCACATACCATGCAATTCACCCATTTAAAGTTTTCATTAAATAGTTTTTATCATATTCACAGAGTTGGGCTATCATCTCCATAGTCAATTTTATAACATTTTTATCATACCCGAAAGACATCTGCACCCACTAGCAGCCAATCTTCATTTCTCTCAACCCCCAGCCCTAGTCTACCATTAGGGCATGATTGTTTTTTAAGTTGCAGAATTATATATGGCCCTATCTTTGGTTTCACTGAAGAAAGAGACGAGCAAGGAGGTTGAAGAAGTAATCCAGGTGAGCAAGGAAATGAGCAAAACTGTGATATGCATGAAGCTCATGGAACATGAGGTGTTGGAGGAGAATTATATGGCTTATTAAATGAGGGCTTCCTTTCCTTATTCACAGGCAAAATCTGTAATTCACAGGTAAAGATTTGACTGAAAGGCACATTTGGGAAGAAGTAACAATACATATATCTTCATTAACTCGAAGACTCCAGCCATCCTCTATAAAGCATACCATTAATCCATGGACATTTAGAAAGTAAAAAAAGTCACCAGTTAAACTAAAATATTATAATTTCTTGTCACATTGATTGCAAGATGCATCTTGGTTCCAAAGATGTTAAAAATATATAAAATAGTGCATCTTAGAATTAATCATATATAGTATTGAATAATACTAGTGATAGTATTTCTAACAGAGAATTATAAGTTGTATTCTGACACAGTTCTTCTCAAAACACATCATTTATTTTATAAGGTTGATATCATGAAGTATTTTAAATAAGTTCCAAACACAAATCACATATTCCATTTACTTAATCTAAAAGTATATTTGTAAGAAAAGAAAAAAAAAATTCTCAAATATTTGCTTTTGAGCAATTTATAACTGACCATTGTGATTGAAAATGCTCAAGTTTTCTATTGTAAAGTAAAAACTATCTGAGACAGGTCTCAATCATTTTA
Source organism: Macaca thibetana thibetana (assembly GCF_024542745.1). Lineage (NCBI taxonomy): Eukaryota > Metazoa > Chordata > Mammalia > Primates > Cercopithecidae > Macaca > Macaca thibetana. Next base: position 23,611,946 of record NC_065588.1, on the reverse strand, counting down.
GAAGTTTATTTTGCCAAGGTTAAGGATCATGACCCATGACACAGCCTCAGGGAGTTCTGAGAACAAGAGATCAAGGTGGTTGGGTTACAACTTGATTTTATACATTTTAGGGAGACAGAAGTTACAGGCAAAGACATCAATCAATACATGTAACGTGTACATTGGTTCAGCCTGGAAAGATGGGACATCTGGAAGCGGAAGCTTCCAGATCGTAGATGGATGTAAAGATTTCCTGATTGGCAGTTGATTGAAAGGGTTATGCTCTCCCTGAAGAGTTGAAGTCAGTTTTAGTTAAGGTAAGGGGCAGGGTTGTGGAAGTCATGGGTCTTGTCATGTAGATGAAGCCTCCAGGTAGCAGGCTTCAAAGAGAATAGATGTGAATGTGTCTTATCAAATGTGTCAGACCCTAGAGAGACCTAATAAGGAAAGGGGATTCTATACAGAATGCAAATTTCCCCAACAAGAGACAGCGTTGGAGAAACATTTCAAAATATGTCAAAGAAATATATTTTGGAGTAAAATACTTTGATTTCCTTTCAGGGTCTATTTTCTGTCATGTGACGTTACATCAGAGTCAGGTTGGAGTTAGTATCTTATTGCTATGAACAGTCTGTTCTGCCTGTCTTAGGATCTCTAAATTATGTTAATACTGGTCAATTGTGCCTGAACTCCAAACAGAGGACAGTATAATGAGGCATGTCCCACCCCACATTCCCATCATGGCCTGAACTAGTTTTTCAGGTTTCTTTGGGTCCTCTTGGCCAAGAAGAGGTTTCATTCAGTCCATTGATAAGGCCTGACTCTGATATAACATCACAGTACAGAAAACAGACCCTAGAATTTTATTTTTGCTTTACACTATATTTGTGCTGTTACAGCTTCCAACAGAGATCTGAGGTGCCAACAAAAGCATAGGCACAAGACGAAATATCTTTTGAAATTAAGAACAATATCAAGGACTCCTAGTTCCCCAAAGCCATAGTAACACTTTAAAAATTACCAGTTAGCAATATAGCTACCCAATGTGGAATAAATGGTTTGTTCCCTGCTTGGTACACTTGCCTCTGACCATTTTTTGACATATTTCTAATTGTTGGAATCTACTTAATTTCCATTGCTTCATTTCCACTTTGCTCATTTTTCCTGTGTCCCCATCTGCTTCTAGATATAGGTAACAGAATTTAGCATGACCACATGTCTATGAGTTCTACTTGCTCTCCCAGTGCTACCATTGGAACACATGTGGGCTGGTACCTCAGGGCTTTCTCTTCCTTCCAGAGCAGACTGTCTGCAGGGAGATGGATCCACTACCGCCTCCTTCTGGTGCATGGGATCTCCCTGCACTCTTGTGTGGGCACTCTCTTCTCAAACAGATTTCATAAGCCCTCTCCAGGCTAGTTCCAGTCTCTTTTCTTGTCCCTTTCCAAGGTCTTCATATTATGAACTAAGTAATGGAGAATTCTTTTGTCCCCATAACAAGCTTCAGGAAAAAGAAATTGCCCAAGTGGCTAGTGGCATTTTTGTTCTCCCCTTCTTTCTATTCCTGTACTTCCTCTACCTTCTGTTCTGCTCCTCATTTTTCTGAATGCATGAATTCTTCCCTTGCTTTTATTTATTTTTTTGTACCTTATATATAGTCTTTGATGCTTTATCACATTTTCTTTGTGGGCTTTCCTCTCAAATTAGAATATCCTTTTGCGCCTCTTCTCTCATCCTCTATAGCTCTCCTCCTGCAAACAGTAGGGAATAAGAAAGACAAGGCAGGGCTTTGGAGGCCTCCAGCTGGGCCTTGACTTAGATAATGACAACAGGAGGTTTGAATTCACCTTAGTGTTATCTTCTAACAGACCAACTAGAGCTTACTGAACACTGCAAAGCATACCCCAGTCATAATACAGTCCCCTCGTGAGAGCATACTCACTCTTATGTCTGGGTAATAATGATGTGAAGCTCTTTTTATCATGTCTTTTCAACAAATCTCCATGAAGTGGGTAAATGTGTGTTTAAGACCAGGTGGCCAGGCTAGATCTAATGGTGGACACCCACCCGTGTGAAACCGATTGTGTTGATGCAAGCAACGTGGAGTTTCCTCAAACACCCGGATGTCAACCACCTAGCTTGTTGTTCATTAATGATTGACACCATGTCACTAAAAATTATTTTACTCAGTACTTTGGAAGGAAAGAATTAACTGACTAAAATCTCAACAACAATATGAGTGAGTCATCAGCTGTCCCACTAACACGAGCTTAAAAAACATAAGCCTTGCCTATCCATTGTTAATAAATGCATTGTGTCCTACAGCTGGGTCCCTGACTTTTACGTCTCCATTTATTCATGGCTTATTCACACCAGGTGCTTTTGCAATTCCTCTCGTTTGCTCCACTGCTGACTCCTGTTAGTTCTCAGCTCTTCCTGCTTCCCCCGCAGTAGAGGAGTCAGTGTCCGCCCGTCCGCTACCTACATTACCTGGTGCTGGGCTTGTCGTCTCGGGTGCTCCTTCCCATGGCTGTATTATGCATCCACAGAGTAAGTTCAGCTTTACTTTGGTTAAGAAAAACCTGTGTGCTTTCCCTATAATAATGACGTGAATTAAGGACAGGGCACTAGAAACACAAGTTTGGTTTTTGGCACTTGTTTGGTGTCAGGTGCTATGGATACAGAGAGAGAAGACAATCTGTCCTGTAGGAGCTTACCGTCTAGTGTTGGCATGGAGGCAGACACATGTTAATTATTATAATGGAAGAGGACCAACCCTGATTGTTTAATCCACAAAGCTTGCACAAGATTTCTATGCATTTCTGGAGGCTTCAGGTATCATCTTGGTGACTTTCAATTCTTACTTCCACAGGTCTCTTATCTGACTCCCATGTCACTTCTCACAGCTATTTCCTTCTTGCTCCAAGTTTGACAGTGTTGAATCTTGCCTGATTCCTATGTTCCTGGAGAAGAGTAGTTTCTGAAACCCTTTGTGTTCCAGGAAATGGCTTACTGCAAAGAACTACCCTTCCCCAAATGATTTAGATAAGACTCAAGGATGCCTGCCCTGTTTTCCTGTGATAAGGCCAGATGCAGCCTTTCAAATTTCCAGTCTTCACCTCATAGTTAGCGGAACTGCTTGTCTCAATCAGAATAAAATGCTGGTTTATCAAATTTTGGTAAAGCTTCTCTCCTTCCCTCGGGCCCTGAACATTGACTCACTCTCAGTTTGAGCCAGCATGTAGCCCCTTCTAAGAGTAGCCCAGCCTCATGGTCAAACATGCCTGTATCTACTAGCTCATCAGGCTACCCTTCCATCCCACTTCACCACACCTGGTTCTTTCTAGCATGTGTGTTTGTTTATTCCTCACTATAAAAGAAACATCTTTGGTGGGGTGTGGTGGCTCACACCTGTAATCCCAGCATTTTGGGAGGCCGAGGCAGGAGGATCATCCGAGGTCAGGAGTTCGAGACCAGCCTGGCCAACATGGCAAAACCCCATTTCTACTAAAAATACAAAAATTAGCCGGGTGTGGCAGCACACTCCTGTAGTCCCAGCTACTCGGGAGGCTGAGGCAGGAGAATCACTGGAACTCAGGAGGTGGAGGTTGCAGTGAGCCGAGATCGTGCTATTGCACTCCAGCCTGAGTGACAGACCAAAATTCTGTCTCAAAAAAAAATAAAATAAGAAACATCTTTTTGCCTAATTCCAGAGATTCTTACAGATTCAATGGTCAGAGTTCTCTCTATTGTCATTGTCCCCCTTGAAACCCCAACCTCCCTCCTTGCCATGTCCTTTAGAATATAGTCTCTCCTTGCTAAATCTGGATTTGTTTTTTATTTGACAAAATAAATTCAGAAATGAAATGTAATTTGTTTTCCCTTTCATTTCCATTCTACAAGACATTGATGGATACATGGTAGGTTTTTCTGAAAGTTTAAGAAGACAGAGTATACAACTTGCAGCCACACAACTAAATTAAAATGCCAATTATGCTTCTGAGAATGCCTTCTGGCCTTGACAATTTGGGGCTCCAGCTTGAATGCTCCGATTTCTTGATTCTCCTTTCATTTTTTCATACTCAAAACCCTTTGCATTTCTTAAGTCTAAATAGTTATTTATTTTGTTTTTGCCTTTCATCTCCTGCCCTCTAAGCTACCTACCTCCATGTACTTAGCACTTTTTTTTTTTGAAACAAAAAAAGAAGAAAGCCAGTTCTTTCCCTAAAACAAAGTATCCATTGGAGATAGGCACCAGACATTATGATACTCAGAGAGTGACAGCTCAGCTGTAAGTGGTCATGGCTGGAGAAGGTGGTTCTGGAGCTACTCTGCAACTGACTAACTTTAGGATCTTTCTCAAGTCATGTCTCTGTTCTCTTCTTTGTTTGTTTTCTGTTGGGTGTTAATTACTAGATGGCTTCAAATATCTCTTCCAATTCTAAGGTTCTATAGCTCATTGAACAAGTTAATACAATGAGTGTCCAAAACAGGAAGAAATGTCTTGAACAACAATGGTGTAAAAACAAGTTAGTAGAGGAGAGGAGAAAAATCTTCATGGCAGACTCGCTGACAAGGAGGCATGCTACAAATGGTATTATATAGAAGAGCATGGGGTGAAAAGGGAACAATTTTACACTGTTGGTGGGAACGTAAACTAGTACAACCACTATGGAAAACAGTATGGAGGTTCCTTAAGGAACTAAAAGCAGAACTACCATTCAATCCAGCAATCCCACTACTGGGTATGTTCCTACCCAAAGGAAAAGAAGTCATTATTTGGAAAAGATATGCACATGTATGTTTATAGCAGCACAACTAAAAATTGCAAAAGTATGGAACCAACTTAAATGTCCATCAACCAATGAGTGGATAAAGAAAATGTGCTATATATATATATGCACCATGGAATACTACTCAACCACAAAAATGAATGAAATAATGCCCTTTGCAGCAACTTGGATGGAGCTAGAGGCCATTATTCTAAGGGAAGTAACTCAGGAATGGAAAACCAATATTGTATGTTCTCATCACTTATAAATGGGAGCTAAGCTATGAGGATGCAAAGGCATAAGAATGATATAATGGAGGCCGGGTGCAGTGGCTTATGCCTGTAATCCCAGCACTTTGAGGGGCTGAGGCAGGCAGATCACGAGGTCAGGAGTTTGAGACTAGCCCGGCCAATATAGTAGAACTCTATCTCTACAAAAAAAAAAAAAAAATTAGCCTGTGTGGTGGCATGCACCTGTAGTCCCAGCTACTTGGGAGGCTAAGGCAGAAGATTTGCTTGAACCTGGGAAACTGAGGTTGTGGTGAGCCGAGGTCATGCCACTGCACTCTAGCCTGGGCAACAGAGTGAGACTCTGTCTCAAAAAAAATTAAAAAAAAGATATAATGGAGTTTGGGGATGGCAGGGGAAGGTTGGGAGGGAAGTGACAGTGAGATGACACATTATGTACAGTGTACACTGCTGGGGTGATGGGAGCACCTGAAACTCAGAAATAACCACTAGAGAGCTTATCCGTGTAACCAAAAGCTACCTACACACCCAAAACTATTAAAATAAATTTTAAAAAGATAAAGAGCATGGGATTTGGGGACAGAACATTTTGGATTCAAAATCTGATACTACTTCTAGTCACTAAGCAACTTCAGGCAAGTTAATGAATCTCTTTGAGCTGAAGTTCCAATAGGTAATGGTAATACTCAGTTTTTTTTTGGTAAAGATTCAAGGTAAGAGGAATGACATCATTTTTTATAACTTTGCTATAGTTCTCTGCTTAAATGTTTTTCACATAATCTCTTCTGCTTTTCCTTCTTTGTAGTAGAAGTTATTCTTTTGTGTCACTTTGTAAGCTGTGTATACTTTAAAAATATTATTTAAAACACAATATTGTATTTATTATTTTGCAAATGTTTTGCTAATTGGACTGTGAACTTTTTTTGAGATGGAGCCTCACTCCACCACCCAGGCTGGAGTGCACTGATGTAATCTCGACTCACTGCAACCTCCACCTCCCAGGCTGAAGTGGTCCTCCAACCTCAGCCTCCCAAGTAGCTGGGACTACAGAGGCATAGCACCACACCCAGCTAATTTATTATATTTTGTGTAGAGATGGGATTTCACCATGTTGCCCAGGCTGATCTCAAACCCCTGAGCTCAAGAGATCCACCCACCTCAACCTCCCCATGTATTGAGATTACAGGCATGATTTACCATGCCTGGCCTGAACTGTGAATATCTTTGAGGGAAGGGAGTGCATCTTTTTTGGTGACATATTCTCGGTGCCTAGGATAGTACATGACACTCGCCAATAACTTTGGAGAATAAATAAAATAATAAAGGATAGATGGATGATGGACATGGGGATTTCACTAATGATTCTTGTTCATAGTTTCATATAAATGAATCTTCTATTCTCATCTGCAAAAGCAACTGCTTGAAAAGCTAACTTAAGGTCAGGCTTGGTGGCTCATGGGAGTTCAAGATCAGCCTGGGTAACACAAAGAGACCCTGTCTCTACAAAAAATAAATTAGCAGCATGGTGGTGCATGCCTTGTAGTCTCAGCTACTCAGGAGGCTGGGGTGGGGGGATTACTTGAGCCTGGGAAGTGGAGGCTGCAGTGAGCCATGATCTGCACTCCAGGCTGGAGGACAAAGTGAGACTCTCCCTCAAAAAAAAAAAAGTTAAAATACTAAGGATTTCAATAATGTAACCACATGACAGTTTCATCTTGCTCGTTGCCCAGGTAGAGCTGATTTGTCAGGACAGTGGAATTGCAATAGAGAAAGAGTTTATTACATGTAAAGGAGGCTAAATGATAGATTGGAGTACTAAAACCAGCCTCCTAAAAAATTCAGAGGCTAGGATATTTTAAAGACAGTTTGGCAGGCAGGGAGGGGTTAGGGAATGGGAAATGCTGATTGATTAGGTTGAGGATGAAATTGTATGGGGTCAAAGCTGGTTTTTCTTGCTGTCTTCTGTTCCCAGGTGAGACTGAAGAACTAGTTATGCCAGATTACCAGTCTGGGTGGTTCTAGCTAGTCCATCAGACTACAAGGTCTGAAAAACACCCAAACATCAATCTTAGGTTTTATAATAGTGATGTTATGTATAGAAGCAATTGGGGAGGTTAGGAATCTTGTGGCCTCTGGCTGTTACGACTCCTCAACAATAATTTCTAATCTAGTGGCCAATTGTTAGCTTTATAGAGGTGATCTGGCCCTTAGACCAGGAGGGTTTTGCTTTGAGGAGGGGCTATTATTATCTCTGTCTCAAAGGTAAACTTTAAGTTGACTTCTTCCCAGAGTTAGCTTGGCCTACACCCAGGAATGAACAAGGACAGCTTGGAGATTAGAAGCCAGATGGAATCTGTTAGGTTAGATTTCTTTCACTGTCACAAATTTCCTATGTCAGATTTTTCTTACTATCATAATTTTTGCACAGGTGGTCTCAATGACATCACTGAGATTGCTACTAAATTTTAAAGAGTGATACTCTTATTGTATTGACACTTGGTAAACCTGTCCCCAGAGCTGGGCTAACTACATCTCAGCCTTGAGGCCTTGATTCTATTGATGTTTTAGAGGTCATTCTTATTAAATTCATTAATCTATCTGAGTAAATAGTTTGTTATACATTCTTTGATCTTCGCTCCTAGTTTTGAGAGCGAACTCTAACTCTTAATTTTCTGAAAAATCAATATGAACAATTAAGACACAAGTTTATCCGTTTAACAAAAACACAAAAAAACCAAAAACCTGCTCCCAGAAACTGTGCCTTTATAGCATTCATAATATATGTATTTTCCTACTTAAAGAAGAATCAAAGAGGAGGCGTATTGGAACTGCCACTTTTCCTGGGCATGTCTTAAGAATGTGTTCTGTTTCTGAAATTTCATATAATACTTTGTGGCTTTCTCTCTTTTATGAGTGAAGAGGACAACTTATGAATGGGTTGGTTTTCAGAGGAAGTTTGCAAATTTTTAGACCTTGGTTATTGTTCAACCTCAGTTTCCAAATTCCACCTGAAAGGAACACTGGGGAAATGAAGTAGAAGTGATTTTAATTCTCAAAGGTTCTTTTGTCTCTTTCCTGATAGAAAGTGAAGTTCTATGTAGGAGGTGGGTAGTACCATCATAACCTACTTTATTCTGCCTGAATAAGGAAGGTCAATATATTATCCTATCAGGGAGGGGGAAATTGCATAGACAACTCCTCGAATGACAATAAAGATGTCCTTGACAGCATGTTGAAAACAGTGGTAAAACTTTCTTTATTTCCCCGAAAAAAAAAAAAATCAGTGTTTAAATGACAGATGAAGGTAAATGATGGACAAAATGCATTATTCTTAAAGCATCTCCCAGTATTTCTGAAAGAACTGTTACATTTGAATACTGAATGCAAATGGTTTTAATAATAATATATCAGTTTATCAATAAGATAACAGAGCTGTTCTTTGAAGCAATGTTTTCAAAATTTCTTGTAGTGCTAGCTTTGTTGCCCAGTATCTAGTGCCTTAAAAACAACTGAAAAAACGAAAACTCTTGTTTTATTTTAATATAGTATTTTAAATTTATTTTATTGCATTACAGTTTATAGTTTATAGACCTTAACTTCAGGAATAACAAATGATGGAGGTTCTCAAAATGTTAATGACTATCCTCTTAAAGAGTTTAATTAAATGGAAACTGCATTCATTTGAGCCAATAATCTATTGGCAGCTTAGGAATTCTTATCATTTGCGGTAGCTCTGCAAATTACCAAAATGATAGCACAACTGGGCCTGACTTGATTTCGACTAGCATGGTTCCACCTGCTAAGTCATCGTTCTACTTCTCGTGTATCAGAATGGACTTAACCCAACAAAGAGATTTAGAAAATAAATATCAATTTAAGATGTCATAATCTTCTAATTTAATAATCCAAAAATGTATGGATTAACACCAGTTAAAAAACTGGACATAGTGGCTCACACCTGTAATCCTACCACTTTGGGAGGCCGAGGTGGATGGATCCCGAGGTCAGGAGTTCATGGCCAAGATGGTGAAACCCTGTCTCCACTAAAAATACAAAAATTAGCCAGGTATGGTGGCACGCACCTATAATCTCAGCTACTTGGGAGACTGAGGCAGAGAATTGTTTAAACTAGGGAGGCGGAGGTTGCAGTGAACTCAGATCATGCCATTGCACTCCAGCCTGGGTCACAGACTGAGACTCTGTCTCAAAAATAAAATAAAATGAAATGAAATAAAATAAAATAAAATACACCTATCTTTATTTCTGCTTTTTTAAAAAAAAAATTTTTTTTATTATTATACTTTAAGTTCTAGGGTACATGTGCATAACGTGCAGGTTTGTTACATATGTATACTTGTGCCATGTTGGTGTGCTGCTTTTAAAAGTAACATGCTAAGAATGTTGTCAGTATAAAATAGGAATAATATTAAATGGTCATGGTGGAGTTTTTAACCCCTGGAGACTTAGTTCTACGCATGACATTTTATGAAATTGAGAATATAATAAATGTAATACTTCCCTTTTTGTTTAAAATCTTAACATTCTATTTAGACACATAGATAATTTTCAATTTTTGCTTTATAAATAATATTGTGAACATTTACATATATAAGCCTCTGATTTTTTTTCTTACAGGTATTAGTAAAACAACTTGTTTAAAAAATTTCAGGCTACATTTTCTTCCATAAAATGCACAAATTTACCTCTCTGTTAGCTTGTAATCGATTTTGTACTATCCCCACATTAAGGCAATTGAACTCCTACCCTAAGCCTCCACTCAGTTTGCCTCAGAAAAGATTTTTCTTGTTTTGAAAGTAAGGAGTTTAGAATCTCCATTGAAAGAATGGGTGACCTCCATTTATGATAAAGGACTCTTCTCTGCAACCCAATTCATAAGTCTGACTCAAGCAAAACCCCCATTTCTGCTTGGAAAATCCTTGAAGACAGAAATAGCAAAATGAAGTGGAAAGAGTAGACAGACTAGAGTTGAATGCCGAGTTTTATTACCAGCTGTACATATGACTCAGGATATGTTTGTCAGTTTTTACATCTATAAAATGATGTCATTGAATTGGACAATCTTATAACTGTAAGTTATAAACTTATAACCACTTTCCAAAAATTTTTATGAATCACCTTTTTGAAGCCCTCTGGTGACCACCTTAGCCAGCATTAAATTCTCCCTCTTCCCATCTCCCATGGTAACTTACCGCCCAAGAGCCTTGAGCAACATAGGCACTGGAGAGAATAATTCTTATATTACTATAACTAATATAATTCTTATATTACTAATGGGGTTTTAAAATTATTTAATAAATATCACCTTACCCATGAAATAACTGATAATTTGGCTTGGAAACAATAAATTTGTCCCTTTTGAAAATAACCAATATAACCCAAATCTTTTCTGTAAAAAGGAAAAAAAATAAGAAGTAATATGTAGTAACTCATAAATTTTATAAAAACTACTTAACTGTTTTAAATACAGAACACAGCTTTCTGTTACGTGTTTAAGGACTTTAGAACTATTAAATTTTTACTCCATATTCTACTGAGAAATTCAGAATTATTATCATTATTTTAATTAAAAATACATTAAAACATTGAGTGACATTTAGAACTTTAACCCAAGACACCCAGCAAGTTTAAACTCTACCAATTCTTTATGAACGATGAGTTTTGAATAGGTAACACACCTATTTGGATAAGGTTTGCACTTTCTGGAGGAAAGTGTGATTGGAACTGCTGTTTATTGATTTGTTCAATTTAAAAGATCTTTTTGCAAGACCCTTATGGCAGCTAAATAATTCGCAGCAGAAAAGAAAGTGCAACCTCCTTCACTCTAAAGACCCTGCTGGGAATAATTCCAGTTCTTGTTCTCCAACCTTCACTTCATTCCCATCATAAGTTAAACGAATTTTCAACCTTGTATTATGAAGAGTCTTCTTAAGTTATAGCTGGAAGGATGCGCATCATCTTGGTAATAAACACGTCAGAGGTAGCTGGTAGAGAAGGGTTACACAGCCTCAGCTGGCCCTGTTACTGCACCCCAGTTGACTTTTATGGAATGCTCAAGACCATAGACATCTTTATGAAAATGAAATCTGTGAAGTTCAATTGAGAACACTTTCCACAAGGAACCTCCCAACTATTTCCTTTTTTCATTTCTTTTGCTGTGAGCTGTTTATATAGTTTGATATGTTTACATGTCTACCAAAGATGCAGATCAAAATTTAAACATATAACTTTTTTAGGAGCAGTTAATGGGCCACCTTGTGAGAAAATAGCAGTATTTTAAAAGTCCAAATGTTTCATAGTAACAATGCTGACAATTTATTGGCATTACTGTCTTCCATGTCCTAAGATAACAGAAAGTATAGCAGAAGAAAAATCTTAAAAAGGAATGAAACTTTGGATGTAATTACTTCAACAACAACAAAACAACAAAAACAAACAAAACCCTATAGTCAAAACTATATGAGAAAATAGCTTACTTTTGTTACTGAGCAATAAATGGGCTTGCTGTCCAATGTGCCTAAAAGCCAATACCAAGGCAGTGACTTTTGAGAAAAGAACAACTTTATTGTAAATCCACTGGCAAGGAGTCAGGAGGAAACATTTAAATCTGTCTCCCCAAGCTGGGAGCTGGGGCAGGTTTTACAGGCAGAGGAGGGTAATAAGGCGTGATGTGATTGGATCTTACAATGACATGATGCCAGGAGGCATAATCTGACTGGATCCTGCCATAGGGTAATGCCACAGTTCAATATGATTGGATTATGGATCCTGCCATGTGAGGTCCACTTCTTAATTCAGTCCCCACTCCTTGGTCTGATACTTAGGTTCCACCTGCAGTTGTACACTTGGTTCATCTGGGCATGCTCAGTTTACATGATCTTCAGCCTGGTGGTCTAGGGCAATTGAAAAACAACTCACAACTTTGTTATGAAAAAGTTGAGCCAGATTGGTCTGCTGTGTCTACGCTCTGAAACAAAGAAATAAAATAAAACAGATTGAGGGATATATAGATGCATAGATATGTGAAAAATCCAGTACAGTAAAATATTAAAGGTAGAACCTAGATGGTGGGGATAGAGATTTTCATGTAATGTTCTTTCAGCATTATTATATGTTGCAAATATTAATGATAAAACATTGGTGAAAACTATAAAAGACAAAGGAAATAAGGTTATAAATATACAAAAATGAGATATTTTATTGAAAATGTAAAGATAAGTCTGGGTGCGGTGGTTCACACCTGTAATCCCAGCACTTTGTGAGGCTGAGGTCAGTGGATCACCTGAGGTTAGGAGATCGAGACTAGTCTGGCTAACATGTTGAAACCCCGTCTCTACTAAAAATACAAAAATTATCTTGTTATGGTGGTGGGCACCTGTAATCCCAGCTACTCGGGAGGCTGAGGTAGGAGAATTGCTTGAACCTGAAAGATGGAGGTTGCAGTGAGCCAAGATTGCGCCACTGCACTCCAGTTTGGGTGACAGAGCAAGACCTTATCTCAGAAAAAACAAAAAAAGAAAAAAAGGAAACATAAGGATAAAAGAGAAAAAATGCAAAGAAAAGAATCAAATATAATAATGAAGGATTGGCACTGGAAGTAACATATTATAAAGGTTAAGAATATGCTCTGGAATCAGGTGCTCTGGGTTTGAGTATTATTCCTGCCACAGACATGCAGTGCCATTTAGTCAAATGTCTTAATCTCTGTGTCTCAGCTTCCTCATCTGAAAATGAGGCTCATGACCAATACCTACTCCACAGCTCGCTATAAGTATTAAATGAGTCTACATGTAAAGGGCTTAGAACAGTTACGGCATCTAGCACACAAACTTTAAAGGGTAATTATTATGAGACACTTTTTTTTTTAAAAAGAGCTATAAAATAGAAGAGGTTAACATGAAATACATTAAGAATGAGTGATTAAAAGCAGAACTGATTTATGTATTCATGTATTCATGCTATAAACATTTATCAAGCCTTCTAAGTTTCAGACACTGTAAATATAAAAAGAAATGGTCATTTCTGACCTTAACGAATATGCTATCTGACAAGGAGAGGACAAACATGGCAATGGAAATATAGAATATGATTATTATGACCACAATAGAAGTATGTTCAGATTATGAAGGGGGCCCCGAGGAGGCAATGGTCATTTCTACTATCTGGGATGAAGAAAGGATTCATGAAAGAGGATATATTTTAAAATATTTAAAAGCAGAGATCTAAAAGAATAAAACAACAAAATACCATAAGTAATATAAAATATTATTAGCATTAAAGAGACAATGAGATTGAGAAATAAAACCAAATATATTTAAAAATAAATTTGAAGAAGCCACAATTCAAATTCAAACCATTAAGAGGTTTTAAGACTAGGTTTAGCATTAGGCAAAAGTAATCAAAAGTCTTCAGATGAAATTGCCTTTTTTCCAGCAGACTTTATTTACAGATGTGCTTCCAGATTTCATGGCTCCATTCTTACATATCAGAAGAGCAGTATCAGCCCAGGCGCAGTGGCTCACACCTGTAATTCCAGCACTTTGGAAGGCTGAGGTGGGCAGATCAGTTGAGCTCAGGAGTTCAAGACAAGCCTGGGCAACATGGAGCAACCCCATCTCTACTAAAAATACAAAAGAAAAAAAAAAGAAAAAAGAAGTAGCGAGTCATGGTGGTATGCACTGGTGGTCCCAGCTACTCAGGAGGGTGAGGTGGGAGGATAATCTGAGCCCATGAGGTCAAGGCTATAGTGAGCCAAGATAATGCTACTGCACTCCAGACTGGGTGACAGGAGTGAGACCCTGTCTCAAAAAAAAAGAAAAAAAACACAAAAAACAAAAAAGAAAGCACTATCTCTAATCTCTTTTGTGATGCTTCCCACAATTTGCTTTCCTCATAGACAGGGGCTTCTCCCGTTTGTGCCTGTGGCAGCAAAATTTTCAATCAGTATAAACTCCTCCAGCCCCTTCTCAGCTAACACAACCTGCAGACAGGCAAAGTATGGGGTATGTATTAGTCTGTTCTCATGCTACTAATAAAGACATACCCGAGATTGGGTAATTTATAAAGAAAAGTGGTTTAATGGACTCACAGTTCCACATGGCTGGAAAAGCCTCACAATCTTGATGGAAAGCAAAGAAGGAGCAAAGGCACGTTTTACATGGCAGCAGGCAAGAGAGCATGTGCAGGGGAACTGCCCTTTATAAAACCATCAGACCTCGTGGGGCTTATTCACTATCAGGAAAACAACATGAGAAAGACCTACCCCCATGATTCAATTACCTCCCACCAGGTCCCTCCCATGACATGTGGGAATTATGGGAGCTATAATTTAAGATTAAATTTGGGTGGGGACACAGCCAAACCATATCAGGGTCCTTCCCATTAAAACAAATGGCCCCTTCAGAATCTCTTATTATACATAATCTCTTTTCTACCTTTTTTACAACTTTGTAAGGAAGATACTGCAGGCATTTTTATGCCCAATTTTTTTAAAGATGAGTGTGACAGACATAGTCTAAGGCAGCTGTCCTGATCCCACCTCCTGGTGTTCATACCCATGTGTGATTCTTCTCCTCTTGAGTGTAGGAGGAATCTGTGACTTGCTTCTAATCAGCCAAATACTGCAAAGGTGACAGCAAGTATGTTTAATGAGTGCATTATTATGTTACTTAAGATTGTAAATGGTCTTGCTAGAAGACTCTCTCTCCCTTGCTGGCTGTACTGAAGCCAGCTGTAATGTCTTGAGTTGACCATGTAGAGCTGTGGTCCCCAGTCTTTTTGGCACCAGGGATCGGTTTCATGGAAGACAATTTATCCATGGACCAGGGATGCAGGGATGGTTTCAGGATGATTCAAGTATATTACATTTATTGTGCACTTTATTATTATTACATTGTAATGTATAATGAAATAATTATACAACTCACCATACGTAGATTCAGTGGGAGCCCTGAGCTTGTTTTCCTGCAATTAGAGAATCCCATCTTGGGGTGATGGGAGACAGTGACAGATCATCAGGCATTAGATTCTCATAAGGAATACATGACCTAGATCTCTTGCGTGTGCCGTTCACAATAGGGTTTGCACTTCTATGTGAATCTAATGCCACAGTTGATGTGACAGGAGGCGGAGCTCAGGTGGTAATGTGAGTGATGGGGAATGGCTATAAATACAGATGAAGCTTTGCTTGCTAGCCTGCCACTCTCCTCCTGCTGTGTGGCCTGGTTCCTAATAGGCCATAGACCAGTACCAGTCTGTGGCCCGAGGGTTGGGGACCCCAATGTAGAGGGCCAAGTGGCAAGGCATGATGGGCAGCCTCTGACCAACAGCTGGCCAGACACTGAGGACTTCAAGGCCCTGGAAGGAACTGAACTCTGCCAACACCACACAATTTGGAAGAGGATTCTTCCCTAGTCAAGCTTCAGATGAGACCACATGCCCAGCCAACACCTTTCTTGGCTGCAACTTTGTGAGACTCTGAAATAGAGAACCTTACTAAGCTTAGCCTGAATACCTACGTGTAGAAACTGTGAGAAGATAAATACATGCAGGTGTTTTTCTTTGTGGTGTTTCAGCTCACCTTAACCTCCACCTCCCAGGTTCAAGCAATTTTCCTACCTCAGCCTCCAAGTAGCTGGGATTACAGGCGCCCACCACCATGTGCAACTAATTTTGGTATTTTTAATAGAGATGGGGTTTTGCCACGTTGGCCAGTCTGGTCTCGAACTCCTGACCTCAGGTGATCCACCTACCTCTATCTCCCAAAGTGCTGGAATTACAGGTGTGAGCCACCATGCCTGGCCAATATGTGTAGTTTCAAGTACAAAGCTTGGGACAATATTGTTATATGGGAATAGATTACCTCAAAGAGGAAATTAATATTTAGAGTGTCTAAATTAATGGACTTCATGAAGTTGAAGAAACACCTTACCAACCTGCCAATGTTTGTTCTTATATTCATTCTTCATGAGAGAAAGAACTTGCTTTTTCTCAGCTTCTCAGAATTTTCTAGAACCCAAGTAGATAAGTGCCACTATTGGAGATAATCAAGTGATTACATTTCTCATGACATGGAGATGCAATAATGTTTGATAGCCATCAGAGAAGCTACTGAATCAAGCCACTCTCTAAACATAAAGCATTACAAAAAGAGGAACAAGAAACCAGGTAACTCACAAAGGTTCTCTTCATGAGGCAGTCACTTACCATTAGACTAGAAAATGGGTTTGAGAAGATGGACAGAATCGTTCCAGAAAAGATTCCTGACAAATTGTTTGTTTGAGTGGTCTCAAATTTTACAACGAAGAAATCACCACTCAACTACACACACTATTTTATTTCTTCTCCAGACATATTTTAGCCTAATACATGAATATGAGTTAAATTATTCAGAAAATCTTTGAGTGTGCAGCTCTAGGTATTTGAAAATATTCAAAAGAAGGTTTCACAACTTTTAAAGGGCATTATGGTCATTTTTGCTAAATAAAAATGAGCCCTCAAGAAAATACTATTTTCGGGTGACAAAGTGATAATGAAAGAAATGTGCTTAAAATGGACAACAAATATGCCTTTCAAACTGGAATGATTAAATAAAGATATGCCTGTGGAAGTGATTGAAACTAGAGAAGTGCTGAAATTCAGGGCTGTGCTCAGAACATCTAAATAGCTTTAGCAATGTCTGCCAGGAAAATCAAACTTCATTTAAAAATTTTTCTTAGAATTTCTTCATGTCAGTGACATTCTGTGTGTGAGGGCTCCGTTAGCATACAATCTAACAGAAGCTGTGTACAGCTGATTGGGGAAAGAATACCATGGTTTACTCTGGTATTTTAAAATGTGCTATCCTCTCCTTGTGTTCTGAATATTTCTGTTCATGGAAATGTGATTTTTTTTTAACAAGAGCATTTCTTTATGACATTTTAGATCTTAGACATTCAATTTGCCCTACTAAGCCCAAGCAAAGGGCTTTTAAAAGAGGAAAGAGAAAACAGAGTAAAGCTCCAGAGTCATGTGACTGGAAGTGGTTTCTCACCTTGACATTTTTCTTTGACAATGAAAGAAAAGAATGAGTGGGTCACAATTACTTCCTGAACGTAAAGGCAAAAAGAATGATGGGGAAAAAATATGTTCATGTGTGAGACATTCACATTTGTAGTCTCCTTAATGGTGTAGATGTGTAGTATTACTTTTATCATGCAGAGTTTTGGTTTGGTCAAAGGCAGACTGCATATATGACAGTGGTCCCAGAAAATTTTCATACCAGATTTTTACTGTGCCTTTTCTATGTTCAGCTATGTTTAGATACACATCATTGTGTCCCAAATGCCTACAGTATTCAGTGCAGTAACACACTGTACAGGTTTGTAGCCCAGGAACAATGGGTTCTAGGTTTGTGCCCATCTTACACCACCTAGGTTTGTGTAAGCCCACTCTAGGATGTTCCCACAATGACAAAACACGTGACTATGCACTTCTCAGTTCATGTCCCAATCGATAAGTGACACATGACTGTAATTAACTTTTTATAGTTCTATTTTTCCCTATGACATCAAATGATGACTTAAACAGAATTTGATCAGCTCCTGGATTTGCCTGGATAAGGCACGTCTTCTTTACAATGAGATAGGAGATGTTCACTTCCTCAGAAATTCTCAAAGGACTTTTTATAGTGATCTCCTTGACTTGTTTTGTCACACTCCAAGAGAAGGACAATAGGAAAAAATGAGAAGAAAAGTTTTAATATCAGTTTAAATATTTTTGAAAAAATAAAAACCTAGAGGTTGGACCCTTATACATTTGGAAGAAAATAAAATTTGATCGTCTTACACTCTACGGGCCAATGTTCTGCCAACCTGTTTGTTGGATTAGCTCAATTTTACTACTCATATCCACAGTTTTATCACTTCCTCTAACATGAATAATACCCTGGTAGATTAAAGATTTAAACTTTATCAGTACAATAAAGTTACATATAAAAATGTGAGAGATTATGTGCACAATCTCTGGGGTGAGGGGTGTAGAAATTTTTAACCAAGATGGCATACCAAAAACAGTAAGAGAAAAGGTAGATATTTGAATATTTAAAACTACTATTTTTACAGGAAAGAGTACTGCAAACACAGTAAAGAGAAAATTATAGATTTGAAAAAGATACTTGCAATTTAGAAATTAATAACTGTGACAAAACTTTTGCAAATTGATAAGAAGCCAAAAACTATTCACTTAAAAAGTGGGCAAACAATATGAAGTAGCAATTGATAGAGAAGCAAACCCAAGTGGCCAGCAAACATCTGAAAAGATGTTCAAATTTACTTGTTGGAAAGATGAATGTGAATTATAGTTAAAAAATAAGATATCACTGTAAAACTATCACAGTATCTGAAGTTAAAAACCTATGTTCATCCAACAAAGAAATGAGGAATTGCAGACACTTTAGAAAGCAAGTAGGCATTATCTAGTAAAATACACACACACACACACACACACACACACACACACACACGTATTGATAAAGAATGTCTGCTGCTCTCCAAGAATCTATGTTTCCTCTTCTTACTGGGCATGTAGTTAGATTGCAATTTCTGGTCTCACTTTAGAGAAAATCCAATGACTGTGAGCAGGATTGTTGTGGCAGGATTGGTGTGTGCTTCTTCCAGGCCTGGCCCATCTAAACCTCCCATACTTGGTATATGCTCCTCCGTGCTCTTTTCTCCTTCCAGCTGTCTAAGCTGGTGAGTGAGGGTGCCCCTGAAGATGGCAGAGCCCGAGTTCTCCTGCCCAGCCTACTCTGTCACACGATTTGACCTGGTAATTCATCTCTTGGGCATCTATCCTAAGGAATGAAAAGCACCAGTGTGTATGGAAATATGTACAAGGATAATTATTCCAGCATTATTCATAGTTGTTAGAATTTTAGAAAACTGGAAACAAATGGAATGACTGTGAATAGGGATAGACTGAATAAATTATGGTAAATCCACACTTTAGAATATTTTGTAGTGATTAAAAAGAGTAAGTTAGGATCACACCACTTGACTTGAATGGATTTTCAAGAACTTTTGTCGAAAGGGAAGAATGAGATGTAAGAAGGATATTTATTGTGTGTATTAGGCTACTCAGGCTGCCATAACAAAATACCACAGACTAGATGGCTTAAACCATAGAAATTTATTTTCTCACAGTTCTGGAGGTTGGAAGTCTGTGATTAGGCTCCCATTATGGTTGGTTTCTGCGGAAGACTCTCTTCCTGTCTTGTAGATGATAATATGGTTTGGATTTGTGTCCCTTCCCAAATCTCATGTCAAATTGTAATACCCAGTGTTGAAGCAGGGTCCTAGTGGGAGGTGATTGGATCATGAAGGGGGATTTTCCTCTTGCCGTTTTTGTGATAGTGAGTGACTTCTCATGAGATCCAGTTATTTAAAAGTGGGTAGCACCTCCCCATTCTCTCTCTGCCTCCTGCACCAGCTGTGTAAGACATGACTCCTTTCTCTTCACTTTCTGCCATGACTGTAAGTTTCCTGAGGCCTCCCCAGTCCTGCTTCTGCACAGCCTGTGGAATCGTGAGCCAATTAAACCTCTTTTCTTTATAAATTACCCAGTCTCAGGTAGTTCTTTATAGCAAGGGGAGAATCAACTAATACGGATGGCTGCCTTCTCATTGTGCCCTCACATGGCAGATAGTGAGAAAAAGATCTTCCTTTCCATTGTTTTATTTTTTATTTTTTTTATTTTTTATTTTTTTTGAGACGGAGTCTCGCTCTGTCATCCAGGCCAGAGTGCAGTGGCACAATCTTGCCTCACTGCAACCTCCACTTCCCTGGTTAGTTCAAGCAATTCTTCCACCTCAGCCTCCCTAGTAGCTGGGATTACAGATGCATACCACCACACCGGGCTAATTTTTTTTTTTTTTTGTATGTTTAGTAGAGACAGGTTTCATCGCCTTGGAGGGTGGATTGCCTGAAGTCAGGAGTTCTTTCCCTTCTTATAAGGAGATAGTCCTATCAAATTAGAGCGCCACCCTTACGACCTCATTTAACATTAATTATCTCCTAAAGACTCCATCTCCAGCAATCATCACTTTGGGGGTTAGGGCTTCAACATATGAGTTGGGGGTTGGTAGGAGGGGACACCATTCAGTCGGAAGCAATATCAAAGACCAAAACACCTTAGATATGTGTGTATGTTCATATATACATATATTCATTTAATTACAAATGCATGGAAAAATATATATACTCAGTAGTAAATTGGTTAATTGTGTTAATGTTGGGGGGATGGAGGTAAAGTGGCAATATTAGAATAAGAGAGAAGGAGGTTTTACTTAACACCCATTAAGTAAAAGTGTAAATAAAAATTAAAGAGAACATACAAAAAAAAAGATACATGTAAATTTATAATTGAGGGATTTTTATATGTAAAATAAATCGGTAACAAAGTTAGACCATGCATGTGTACACTTATAAAATAGTTCTTTCTGTGCTGCCTGAGAACCCCTTCCTCTCTTCCTCACTATCCCTCTATTTAATTGTCTTAAAATAAGATCTGTACAAGGAGCTATTTCTTGGCATTACAATTTTATTTGCTTAATCACTGACTTGCAGAAATTGCCCTTATACATAAATAAATGAAAAGAACCAGTAGAAGAAGCACAAGTATATAATATTGAAAATTCTATAAACTTCCCATGTTCTCACCTGAAGGAATGAAGTAAGAATATTAAGTTTCAGTTTTGTGGAGGATATTCTTCATCTCAAAAGACACCTGAGTACAGAAGTAAGCAAGCATTTGCCAAGAAGAGATATAATTCTGCCACATACAAATTATTCACCAAGACAAAGAGCTTAGGGCAAGAGGTAGTAATGGGGTTGAGGTTTTTTATTTTGTTTCATTTGGGCATATGCCCAGACAGTATAGGTCAAAGGTTTAATGACTCTGGATGCAACTTTGAGCAGCTTACTTGAGACACTGGAGTGTCCTTCATAAGAAATTTTGTCCACTGCTGCTCCACAATTAAACAAATTTCATAATTTCATAGCACAAAATTTCTCCAGCACAGAGAGGGAAGACAACCTTACTGACCTTAGACCTTACTGGCAACACAAAAGCTTCAAAGCAGTTTTATTTGAAGGCAAGATCCAAGTATCCACAGAAGCTAAGGATGGTAGCCAATTTATCACCAAGGGCATAGCTAATATTTTCTTTTCTATTAAATTTTTAGGGACAGGGCAAGCTAGAAACAAAATCATGTGCTTGTCTTCACATTTTTTATCTTCCACCTTGGTCCACCTTTCCAAAAATTATAGGGCCATGTTTATCTGGTTCTAGAAACATTGTTTGTTGCAGGGTTAATTGGAAACTATGTTTGGAGGAAAATTCCTGCTCCTTCTTCCTTTTCACAAGTAACTCCAGTGATCAAATTAATTTGATTGTTGATCCTGTTAAGGTAACAATGTGGTTATTAAGCGTTCTTCTATGCCAGTTGGACATTTGAGATGTACTCATTAATAAAAAGTGCAGATTATATAATACTTAGCTCTCAGATGTGCTGTAAGTTTGTAATTTTTACAGTAATGTGCCTGGAACATTATATGGAGTCAGTAAGTTAGTCAAATGGCATCTAGTAGCTGTGTAATCCTGTTCAAATTACATATTTTCCTAAGTCTCAGTGTCCTCATACATAAAAGAAATATTGATAAATTCTCCCTTGTTAGGTGATTGGGAAGAGCATATTAATATATGTGAAAATACAAGTAATTATGTACTACAATAATAAAGAATAATAAAAACAACATTGTAGAAGGGCATTAGTTTATATTTTTAACTCTAAGTATCAGAATCCTGAGTGAAATTTATTGTCCACTAGTTAAAAAAAAGGTGCTATTCATTTTTTTTTTCATTTTTATTTTTCATACAGGGGTTACATGTGCTGGTTTTGTTACCTGGGTATATTGAGTGATGCTGAGATTTGGGTTAAGAATCATCCCATCACTCAGGTACTGAGCATAATACCCAACAGTTAGTTTTTCTACCCTTTTCCCCCAATTTCTTCCCCCTCTAGTAGTCCCCAGTTTCTATTGTTGCCATCTTTGTATACAGACGTACCCAGTGCTTAGCTCCCACTTATAAGTGAGAACATGTGCTATTTGGTTTTCTGTTCCTGGGTTCATTCACTTAGAATTATGGCCTCTGGCTGCATCTATGTTACTGCAAAGGACATAATTTCATTCTTTTTTTGTGGTTGCATAATATTCTATGGTGCATATTTTTTTTGTCTAATCCTCTGTTGATAGGCACGTAGGTTGATTCCATGTCTTTGCTGTTGTGAACCATGCAGCGATGAACTTATGAGTGCATGTGTGGTTTTGGTAGAACAATTTGTTTTCTTTTAGATATATACCCAGTAATGGAATTGCTAGGTCAAATGGTATTTCCCTTTTAAGTTCTTTGAGAAATCTCCAAACTGCTTTCTTCAGTGGCTGAACTAATTTACATTCTTACCAACAATGTTTAAGCATTCCCTTTCCTTCATAGCCATGCCAGCATCTGTTGATTTTGACCTTTTCATAGTAGCCATGCTGACTGGTATGGATGGTATCTCATTATGACTTGGATTTGCATTTCTCTGATGATTAGTAATGTCAAGCATTTTTTCATGTTTGTTTGGCTGCTTGTATGATTTCTTTTGAGAAGTGTCTGTTCATGTATTTGCCCATTTTTTGATGGGGTTATTTATTTTTCTTGTTGATTTAAGTTCCTTTTAGATGACTCTGGATATTAGATCTTTGTCAGACACATAGTTTATAAATACTTCATCCAATTGTGTGGGTTATCTGTTTACTCTGTTGATAATTTCTTTTGCTGTACAGAAGTTCTTTAGATTAATTAGGTCCCACTTGTCAACTTTTGTTTTAGTTGCAATTGCCTTTGAGGACTTAATTGTAAATTATTTTTCCAAGGCTGATGTCCAGAATGGTGTTTCCTAGGCTTTCTTCTAGGATTCTTATAGTTTGAGGTCTTACATTTAAATCTTTAATCTATCTTGAGTGAATTTTTTTAAATGGTGAAAGGTAGGGGTGCAGTTTCATTCTTCTGCATATGGCTAGCCAGTTATCCAGCACCATTTACTGAACAGGGATTTCTTTCCCCATTGCTTATTGTTGTTGACTTTCTTAAAGATCAGATGGCTGTAGAAACGTAGCTTTATTTCTGGGTTCCCTAACCTATTCCATTGGTCTGTGTGCCTGTTTTGGTACCAGTAGTACCATGCAGTTTTGGTTACTCTAGTCTGATCGTATAATTTGAAGTCAGGTGATGTGATGCCTCTGACTTTTTTTCTTTTTGCTTAAGCTATTGGGATATTTTCGGGTTCCACGTACATTTTAGAATAGTTTTTCCAACTGTGTGAAAAAATGACATTGGTTGTTTGAAAGGAATAGCATTTAATCTATATATTGCTTTAGGTAGTATAGTCATTTTAATGATATTGATTCTTCCAATTCATAAGCATGAATGTTTTTCCATTTGTTTGTGTCATCCATGATTTATTTTAGCAGTGTTTTGTAGTTTCCTTTATAGAGATCATTCACCTTCTTGATTAGCTATATTCCTAGGTATTTTATGATTTTTTTTGGCTATTGTAAATGAGATTGCCTTCTTGATTTCATCCTCAACTTGAAGATTATTGGTATGTAGAAATGCTTGTGATTTTTGTACATTGATTTTGTATCCTGAAACTTTACTAACATTGTTCATCAGTTCCAGGGGCTTTTTGGCAGGCTTTAAGGTTTTCTAGGTGTAGGATCATATATCTGTGAAGAAAAATAGTTTAACTTCTTTTCCTATTTGGATGCCTTTTATTTTTTTTCTCTTGCCTGATTGCCCTGACTAGCACTTCCAGTACTAGGTTGAATAGGAGTGGTGAGAGTGGTCATCCTTGTCTTGTTCCAGTTCTCAAGGGGAGCGCTTCCAATTTTTCCTTGTTTGGTATGATTTTGACTGTGGGTTTGCCACAGATGGCTCTTATTCTGAGCTATGCTTCTTTGATGCCTAGTTTATTGAGGATTTTTATCATGAAAGGACATTGAATTTTACGAAAAGCTTTTTCTGAATCTTTTGAGATGATCATATGGTTTTTGTTTTCAATTCTATTTATGTGCTGAATCACATTTATTGATTTGTGTATGTTGAACCAACCTTGCGTCCTAGGAATGAAGCCTACTTAACTGTGGTGAATTAACATATTTATGTGCTGTTGAATTCAGTTTGCTAGAATTCTGTTAAGGATTTTTGAATCTATGTTCATCAGGGATACTGGCCTGAAGTTTTCTTTTCTCAATGTGTTTTTGCCAGGTTTGGGCATAGCAGTGATGCTGGTTCATAGAATGAGTTAAGAAGGAGTCTGTCTTCCTTGGTTTTATCAGATAGTTTCAGTTATATTGGTACCAGCTCTTCTTTGCATGTCTGGCAAAACTTGGTTGTAAATCCATCCACTCCAGGGCTTTTTTGGTTGATAGGATTTTTATTACTGATTCAATTTCAGAACTTGTTATTGGTCTGTTCAGGGTTTCAATTCCTTCCTGATTCAATCTTGGGAGATTGTGTTTTTTGAGGAATTTATCCATTTCCTCTTGAATTTCCAGTTTATGTGAGTAGAAGTGTGTGTTTATAATAGTCTCTAAGGATCTTTTGTATTTCTGCGGATTGGTGGTAATGCCAGCTTTGTAATTTCTGATTGGGCTTATTTGGATCTTCATTTATTTTTTCTTTGTAATATAGCTAGTGGCTTATTGATCTTGTTTATCCTTTCAAAACATCAACTTTTGGTTTTCATTGATACTTAGTATGGATTTTTGAGTCTGCATTTCATTCAGTTCTGCCCTGAATTTAGTCATTTCTTTTCTTCTGCTACCTTTATAGTTGGTTTGTTCTTGTTTTGCTAGTTGGTTTAGGTGTGATGTTAGATCATTAATTTGAGATCTTTCTAACTTTTTGAAGTAGCATCTAATACTCTAAACTTTTCTCTTAATACTGATTTGCTACGTCCCAGAGATTTCAGGAGGTTGTGTCTCTGTTTTCATTTATTTTAAACAATATTTTTATTTCTGCCTTAATTTCATGGTTTACCCAAAAGTTATTCAGGAGCAAGTTGTTTAACTTTCACGTAACTGTGTGGTTTTGAGAGATCTTCTTGATATTGATTTCCATTTCTATTCAACTACGTTCTCAAAGTGTGGTTTGTGTATCTCAAGTTTAAAAAAATATATTGAGACTTGCTTAATGGCCAAGCATATGCTCAATCTTGAAGTATGTTCTGTATGAATGTATATTCTGTAGTTGATGGGTGGAATATTCTGTAGATGTCTATTAGGGCGAAGTGGTCAAGCATCTAGTTTAAATGCAGAAACTCTTTGTTAGTTTCTGCCTTGATGACCTGTCTAATGCTGACAGTGGGATATTGAAATCCCCCACTACTTATTACATTTTTTATTTTTTTAGGTACATAGGAGATGTATATATAACAGGGTACATTAGATATTTTGATATAGGCGTGCAATGTGTAATAATCACATCATGTAAAATGAGATATCAATTCCCTCAAGCATTCATTTATCTTTTGTGTTACAAACAACCCAATTGTAATTTTTTAGGTGTTTAAAATGTACAGTTAAATTATTATTGACTAGAGTCACCCTGTTGTGCTATCAAATACCAGGTCTTATTCATTCTTTCAAATTATTTTTGTACCAATTAACCATTCCTATTTTTGCTGCCATTGCCCCACTACTCTGCCCAGCCTCCAGTAATCATCCTTCTACTTTCTGTCTCCATTTGTTCAACTGTTTTGATTTTTAGATCTCACAAGTGAGAATATCCAACGTTCATCTTTCTGTGCCTGGGTTATTTCAATTAACATAATGGATCCAGTTCCATCAGTGTTGTTGTAAATGACACGATCTCATTTTTTATGGCTGCATAGTACTCCATTGTATATAGGTACCACATTTTATTTATTCATTCATTGATTAGCAGTTAGGTAACTTCCAAATTTTGGCTATTATGAATAGTATTGCATGAAACATGAAAGTGTAGGTATGTCTTTGATATACCAACTTCCTTTCTTTTGGGTATTCACTCAGCAGTGAGATTGCTGGATTTTATGGTAGGTCAATTTTTAGTTTTTTGAGAAACCACCAAATTGTTCTCCATAGTAGTTGTACTAATTTACATTCCCAAAAACAATGTGTGAGAATTTCCTTTTCTCCACATCCTCGCCAGCATTTGTTATTGCCTGTCTTTTGGATAAAAGCCATTTTAAATGGGGTGAGATGATATTTCATTGTAGTTTTGATTTTCATTCCTCTGATGATCAATGATTTTAAGTACTTTTCATGTGCATGTTTATCATTTCTATGTCTTCAAATCTCTTGCCCATTTCTAAATCAGGTTGGTAGATTTTTTTTTTTTTTTCCTGTAGAGTTGTTTGAGCTACTGATGTATTCTGGTTATTAATCTCTTCTCAGTTTGGTAGTTTGTAAATATTTCCTCTCATTCTGTGGGTTGTCTTTTCACTTTATTGTTTCTTTTGCAGGGCAGAAGTTTTTTTAAGTTGATGTGATCTCTTTTGTCCATCTTTGCTTCGGTTGCCTGTGCTTGTGGGATAGTACTCAGGAAATTTTTCTCATCCCATATCCTGAAGATCTTTCCAATGGTTTCTGTAGTAGTTTCATAGTTTGAGGTCTATGAATTAACTCATTAATGCATTTTGATTTAATTTTTGTATATGGTGAGAGATATGGGATCTATTTTTATGCTTCTGTTTATGAATATTCAGTTTTCCTAGCATCACTTATTGAAGAGACTCTCTTTTCCCCAGTACTTGGCAACTTTGTCAAAAATGAGTTGGCCGTAAGTGTGTGGATTTGTTTCTGGGTTCTGTACTCTGTTGCTTTGGTTTATGTGTCTGTTTTTATCCCAGTACCATGCTGTTTTGGTTACTACAGCTCTGTGGTATAATTTGAAGTCAGGTAATGTGATTCCTTTAGTTTTATTCTTTTTGCTTAGGATAGATGTGGCTGTTCTAAGTCTTCTGTGGCTCCAGATAAATTTTAGGGTTATTTTTTCTATTTCTGTGAGGAATGCCATTGGTATTTTGATAGAGATTGCATTGAATTGGTAGATTGCTCAGGGTAGTATAGACATTTTTAACATATTGATTCCTCCAATCCATGGACATGGAATATCTTTCCAGTTTTGATGCCCTCTTTAATATATTTCATCAATGTTATATAGTTTTCATTGTAGAGATCTTTCACTTCCTTAATTCCTAGGTATTTAATTTTATCTGCAGCTATTGTAAATGGAATTGCTTTTTTGACTTCTTTTTCATTTTGCTCACTGTTGGCATATAGAAATGCTACTGATATTTGTATGTTGATTTTATATCCTGTCACTTTAGTCAATTTGTTTATCAGTTCTAATAGTTTTCTGATGGAGTCTTTAGGATTTCCAAATATAAGATCATATCATCTGCAAATAAGGAAAATTTGTATGAAAATTTCTTCCTTTCCAATTTGTACGCTCTTTCCTTTGTTCTCTTGTCTGATTGCTCTAGCTAGGACTTCAGGTACTATTTTGAGTAACACTGGTGAAAGTGGACATGCTTGTCACGTTTCAGATCTTAGAGGAAAGGCCTTCAGTTTCTCCTCATTCAGTATGATCCTAGTTGTGGGTTTGTTGTATATGGCTTCTATTATGTTGAGGCATGTTCCTTCAATATCCAGTTTTTTGAAGTTTTTTTATTTTTTAATCATGAAATGATGTTAAATTTTGTCAACTGCTTTTCTAGCATCAATTAAAATAGTCATATAATTTTTGTCCTTCATTCTGTTCCTATGATGTATCCCATTGATTGATAGGTGTATGTTGAACCATCCTGGCATCCCAGGGATAAATTCCACTTGGTCATGATGAATAATACTTTTAATGTGTTTTTGAATTCAGTTTGCTAGTATTTTGTTGAGGATATTTGCATCAATTTCATCAGGGATATTGGCGTGTAGTTTTATTTTTTTGAAGTGTCTTTGTCTGGTTTTGGTATCAGGGTAATACTGGCCTTGTAGAATAAGTTTGAAATTATTACTGTTCCTCTGTTTTTTGGAAGAGTTTGAGTAGGATTGGTGTTAGTTCTTGTTTAAGTGTTTGGTAGAATTCAGCAGAGAAGCCATCAGGCCCCAGGCTTTTCCTTACTGGGAGACTTTTTATTACTGTTTCAATCTCATACCTGGTCTGTTCAGGTTTTGGATTTCTTCTTGATTCAATTTTGGTAGATTGCATGTATCTAGAAATTTGTTCATTTATTCTACATTTTCCATTTTATTAACATATAGTTGCTTATAGTAGCCATTAATGATCCTTTGAGTATCAGTTGTAATGTCTACTACTTTATCTCTGATTTTATTTATTTGGTCCTCTCTTTTTTTCTCAGCCTTGTTAAAGGTTTGTCAATTTTGTTTGACTTCCAAAAACCAAAGTTTCATTTCATTTATCTTTTGGATTGTTCTATTCATTCCAATTTAATTTATTTCTGCTCTGATCTTTATTATTTATTTTTGTCTTCTGAAGTCCTCCACTACTATTGTGGGGCTGCCTAAGTCTTTTTGTAGGTCTTGAAGCACTTATTTTAAGATTATGTGTGGTCCAATGTTGGGTGTGTATATATTTAGGATAGTTAAGTCTTCTTGTTAAATTAAACCCTTTGTCATTATGTAATGCCTTTCTTTGTCTTTTTTGATCATTGTTGATTTAAAGTCTGTTTTGTGTGAAATTAGTATAGGAATTCCTTATCTTTTTTGTTTTCCATTTTCTTGGTAGATTTTTCTCCATCTCTTTATTTTGAGCTTATGGGTATCATTGCATGTGAGATAGGTCTCTCAAAGATAGCATAAAGTTGAGTCTTACTTCTTTATCAAACTTGCCACTCTGTGTCTTTTAAATGGGGGCATTTAGTTCATTTATGTTCAAGGCTAATATTGATATGTACTAATATTGATATGTACTACAAATATTGATATTTATGTCCAAGGCTAATATTGATACGTACTGCCATCATGTTGTTTGCTGGGTATTACACAGACTTGATTGTGTAATTGCTTTACAGTGTTAACTGTCTATGTTTTTAAGTGTGGTTTTGTACTGACGCCTATCAGTCTTTCATTTCTAGGCTTAGTACTTCTTTAAGGACCTGTTATAAAGCAGGTCTGGTGCTTACAAATTCACTTAGCATTTACTTGTCTAAAAAGGATCTTATCTCTCCTTTACTTATGAAGCTTAAAGCTTAGTTTGGATATAAAGTTTCTGTTTGAAATTTATTTTCTTTAAGAATGCTGAATATAGGCTTGTAATCTCTTCTGGCTTGCAC
The DNA here is from genome assembly GCF_024542745.1 of Macaca thibetana thibetana. Classification (NCBI taxonomy): domain Eukaryota; kingdom Metazoa; phylum Chordata; class Mammalia; order Primates; family Cercopithecidae; genus Macaca; species Macaca thibetana. The sequence goes on along the minus strand of NC_065588.1, from coordinate 23,582,511 downwards.
GATTTCTGCTGAAAGGTCTGCTGTTAGCCTGATGGGGTTCCCTTTGTAGGTGACCCACTCATCTCTCTAGATGCTTTTAATATTTTTTCTTTATCAGTGACCTTGGAGAATCTGATGGCTATGTGTCTTGGGGATGGTCTTCTCATGCATTAAATCATAGGGTTCTTTGCATTTCCTGAATTTGTATGTCAACCTCTCTAGCAAGGTTGGGGACATTTTCATGGACAATATCCTAAAACATGTTTTCCATGTTACTCTCCCCTCTTTCTCTCTCTCTTTCAGGGCCACCAATGAGTCACAAACTTTAGTCTCCTTAGATAATACCATATTTCTTGGAGGTTTTGCTCTTTCTTTTTTATTCTGTTTCTTTATTTTTGTGTGACTGTGTTAATTTGAAGAACTGGTCTTTAAGCTCTGAAATTTTTTTCCTCAGCTTGGTCTATTCTGCTGTTAATATTTGCAATTGTATTATGAAGTTCTTGTGGTCAGCTTTTCAGCTCTATGGAATGAGTTAGGTTCTTTCTTAAAATGGCTATTTCATCTTTAAACTCCTGTATTGGTTTGTTGGATTTCTTAGATTTTTTTCAATTGGGTTTAGACTTTCTCCTGAATCTCAGTGATCTTTATTCCAATCTGGATTCTGAATCCTATGTTTGTCATTTTGGCCATTTCAGCCTGTGTCAGAATAATTGCTGGGGAACTAGTGCAGTTGTTTGGAGGTAAAAAGATACACTGGAATTTTGAGTTGCCAGAGTTTTTTGCTTTTGTATCCTTTTATGCCCTTGGGGGTTTAACTGTGGTAAAAGTTGGGTTTACCAGCTTCATTTCTGGAAGATCTCAGAGGCCCAAGGCTCAGCTCAGCACTTCTGGGCTGCATGCTCTAACCCTGGGGGCTGATACCAGGTTCAGGGTTTTGTTCTCTGGCTCTTTATGGTTAAGCACCTGCTGTGCTGGAGGGGCTGAGGTGCTCCTGGTCTCCTGGCAACAACACTCCTCTGGACGGTGTGGGCCAAAGGGCTTTGTCAGGGTGCTGGCAGTGCTTGCACTCATTTGCCAACTGTGGGGGTATGCAGTGGGGTGCATACACATTGATGAGGGTGGGGCATAAGCAGGGCTGAGGCAGGGGTGTCCACACACATGTGCATACATCAGCAGAGTGACAGTGATGTAGGTTGCATAAATGTGCCAGTGGGGACATGGCTGTGGCATCTGTATGTGTGGTTATGCCATCAGCAGTTGCTGCACGGTGGAGTGTGCACACATCACCAGGGTCAGGATGCTGGTGGGGCTGAGATGGTGGCCTCCACATGAGGATGGGTAGCAGTGTCTGTGTGCATAGGTGTGCCAGCAATGACAGTGTGGCAAGGTGCACATGTGCTGGTAGGCCCACAACAGCATGTCCACACAAGGAAGTGCTGGCAGTGGCAGCAGTGTGGCAGCATGTGTGCGTGTCAGTGGGGGGTAGGGTGCAGGGTGCAGGTGCACTCTGGTGGGGGCAGGATAGCCATGTCCACAAGCTTGCACTGGCAGAAACTTTCTTGAATTTTCCCTCAAATATATTTTCTAATTTGTTTACTTTTTCTCCTTTTCTCTCATAAATGCCAATAATTCATAGGTTTCATCACTTTACATAATCCCATATTTCTCAAAGGCTTTGTTCATTGAAAAAAATTATTTATTTTTATTTTTATTTTTGTCAGACTCAGTTACTTCAAAAGACTTTTTCAAGCTCTGATTTTTTTTTTTTTTTTTTTTTTTTTTTTGAGACAGAGCCTCACTTTGTTGCCCAGGCTGGAGTACAGTGGCACAATCTTGTCTCTGGCTCATTGCAAGCTCTGCCTTCTGGGTTCACACAATTCTTGTATCTCAGCCTCCTGAATGGCTGGGATCACATGACCACACCTGGTTAATTTTTGTATTTTTAGTAGAGATGGTGTTTCACCATGTTGGCCAGGCTGGTCTTGAACTCCTGACCTCAGGTAATCCACCCACCTTGGCTTCCCAAAGTGCTGGGATTACAGGCGTGAGTCATTGTGCCTGGCCTGAAATTTTTTATACTGCTTGATCCAGTATACTGATAAAGGTTTCAATTGTATTTTTGAAATTCCTTAAACGAGTTTTTTTTTCTTTTTTTTTTTAAATTTCAGAAGCTCTGATTGATTTATTTTAAGTTGCTTATCTCTTCATTCATTTCCTGGATTGCTTTAGATGTTTTTGTGTATTGATTTTCAATCTTGTCTTGGATTTCATTGCACCTTCTAGCAATCCGTGAGTTGAAATCTTTATCTGTCATTTCTGAATTTCCATTTTAGTTAGGAACCAATGCCAGAGAGCTAGTGCAATCATTTGGTGGTTTCATTATGTTTATATTTTTCATGGTGTCTGAATTTTTGCACTGGTTTCTTATCATCTGAAGATGCTGGCACTTCTAATTTTTGGAATTATTTTTGTGCAGGTAGGACTTTTTCGTTTTCATCCTCTCGCTATAATATTGTGGAGTTGTTTTGCCCACCTTTTCTTTCCTGCCTTCATAGGGGGTCCAACAGAAGGAATGCTGGGTAGGGCCTTTTGGTTTTGCTCTTAATAGCCCTATGCACTTTTTATTAGTAGGTTTCATATTGGGCTGTGAAGTTTGACATACAAATCTGTAGTTGATAGCCAGCACTAGGTTAAGAGTGGGCTGTAGCCAATGTGGTTGGGTATATTCTTAATCCTTGTTTACCTGGCAGTTGCTCTCTGTTGCCTCAGGCAATGGACCGATTTCTCAAATGTGCAGTGGTCTGAGCTCCCTTCTGACCCCTGGGGAGCCAGGAGCCTTGAAGGGCAGGGCTAGATTAGGCGGGTGACCTACAGGTCCACTGATGGCAGGCATATGTACCAGCAATGAGGGAGTGTCCTGTGGGTGACCACCAAGTGCCCAGAGGTTTGCCTAGGCATGCAGCTGGGAAACGTCTTCATCCCCAAGTTCTCTGTACGGGGGCTGCTCTCTGTTCTGTATCCTAAATTCCTAATCCAGGAGAGTGGGTGCTCCAGATAGCTGGAGATCTGCCTGGGCATGGAGCAGAGAGGGCTGCCCTACACCAGGGGCTCTGCATAAGAGGGTGGGGTGACTCAGGCTGTTGATCCAGGTGAGCTGGTGCTCTGAATGCCTAGAGATCTGCCTGGGTGTGGAGGAAAAAGGGCTCCCCTACACCACAATCTATGTCCAGGAGTGGTGGAGTGACTCACACTGCTGAAGCAGATGAGAAGGTGCTCTGAATTTCTGGAGATTTGCCTGGGTGTGAAGCAGAAAAGGCTTCCCTGCACCAGGATCTCTACACAGGAAGGGTGGGGTGAATCAGGTGGCTGATCCAGGTGAGCAAGTGCTCTAATTACCTGGAGATCTTCCTGGGTGTGGAGCGGAGGCACCGCCAACCCCTCTTCATCATGATCTCTGTCCAGGAAGGGTGGGGCCGCTGAGGCTGCTGTCCAGGCAAATGGGTGATTCGACTACCTGGATTTCTGCCTGGGGCTGGAGTGAAGTGGGCCTAGCTGCACCACAATATCGGGGTGGGGCAGAGGAGGGCGCCTAGCTGTGGCGCATGCAGATTAGTTCCATGTTGTTCAGCTGGCCCTGGCTGCAAATCTCCCCACCCAGCAGAAACTTCAGCTGTAGCAGCTCTACTACCACCCCAGGCTTGTGACAGGAAAGAGCACAATTCCAGCGGTGACTGCTGAGGTGCCTTTTACTGTTCTGGCTGTGAAGCTTCCTACCCTACTCCAGAACAGGTGCTCCAGTGTCTGGCCCAAGGCTAAAATATCTGCACAGCCATGCTGCCAAGTTGTCAAAGAATAGCTGACTTTGCATGCATCTGGATTAAAAATGGTGTTTTGCTCTTGGTCCCGGATCTGGGAAAATGTCTGCAGCTTTTCTTGATATCTTTGTCTCACAGCATCCCCAAGCCTCTCCCCATGTTAGCTCCAGTGCTTGGGAATAACAGAGGTCTGGCTTGTTTGGATCCTCAGTAGAAAGGAGAGTGACAGAGGGAGGCTCTGCCTCTTTCACGTACTGGGATGTCACTCACTTTTATCAGCTGTATGCCAACACAAGGGCTGTTTGTTGGCATTATCCTCTGTGGGATCTGGGGTGTCCTTCATAATTCCAGCGGACTCTCGTTTTTCTTTTTGAAGTAAAGCACACAGAGTTCATCTTTATGTACTATCTTGCTATTTCCAAGTGGCTGAGGTACACTAAAAGCCTCTACTCTGCCATCTTGGGGGAAAAAAACTCTTACTGATTTTAGCATGTACTTTTAGCATGTCTCATTTCTGGTTTAAAACATTCTTACCTCCCTTTTTCCCCTTCAGTCACTTCACTTTTAGTTTGCACTACAATATTAAATTATATATATCTTTGTAAATAATTTTAAATTAAGTAAAGGTTGGATACCAAACATATATACAAACATCCTCAATTACCATGTTAGGTCATAGGTAGATTTATATGGTCCAGATATTATCAATCTTCTAATAACATTTCCCAGAATATGTTGGGCAGAGTATTAAATGGGTCTTCTAAATATAGAGTTCTGAGATTTTAAAACTTGGGAAAGTATCTGATTAAACAAAGTCAAACAATCTCTTCACTATAGTTCTTTTCAGAGCTTTTACATGCTATGATGAGTTATCATATACAGTCAGGGATACAGAGCACAGCATTACTTAATCTTAGTTTTTGCTTTCTCAGAATTTTATTGAAAAACATGGATTATTTGAGAATAACTGAATGCACGCTTCTCATCTCCTTTCCAAGAGTGATATGAGAGTGAGAACCTGGGTCACTGTTGGTCAGGGATTTCACAGAATGTAAAACCCAGGCTCACTGTGCTTAGGAAAGTCCTGCCATGGGGAAAGGGCCTACATCAAACCATGTCCATTGTCTCCTCAAAATATTTACCAGATTTTGAGGTTGCAGAGTGCAATGCTAGAGAGTTGGGCTAGGAAATTGAATGACAACTAAATTTCCTCAAGTACTTTATAATGAATGAGATAAAGTTCCATCATCCTCTAAATCAAAAGCCCAAGAAAGCCATGCCCTAAAAACAGGGAGACACCCGAGATAGATTCAGTTTTGCCAAAATGGCAATGCTGCCAGGTCCAGCTGAATCCCTGATTGAGGTAATCAGCCTCTCATTCTATTTGTTTAAAAGAAAAAGAGGGTAATATCTCTGTACAAAATAACATTTCTATGTTTATTTTATAGATAATGACAAAATTGAATAAAAAATCACTGAACAGGCCAGGCACAGTGGCTCACACCTGTAATCTCAGCACTTTGGGAGGCTGAGGCAGGTGGATCACCTGAGGTCAGGAGTTGAAGACCAGCCTGGCTAACATGGTGAAACCCCATCTCTACTAAAAATAGAAACATTAGCCAGGCATGGTGGCAGGTGCCTGTAGTCCTAGCTACTCGGGTGGCTGAGACAGGAGAATTGCCTGCACCTGGGAGGTGAAGGTTGCAGTGAGCCAAGATCGTACCAGTACACTCCAGCCTGGGTGACAGAGTGAGACTGTCTCAAAAAAAAAAAAAAAAAAAAAAGTAATGAACATTGACAGAGAAAACAATAATAAAAACAACAAAATGATGAGCAACATAAAACACAGACAACAAATGATTAAAGTATTAAAATCTGCATTTTACTTAAAGTGGCAGAATACATGTGCAGAACGTGCAGGTTTGTTACATAGGTATACATGTGCCATGGTGGTTTGCTGCACCTATTGACCCATCCTCTAAGTTCCCTCCCCTCACCCCCCATCCTCCCAACAGGCCTTGGTGTGTATTGTTCCCCTCCCTGTGTCCATGTGTTCTCATTGTTCAACTCCCACTTATAAGTAAAAACATGTGGGGTTTGGTTTTCTGTTCCTGTGTTAGTTTGCTGAGGATGATGGCTTCCAGCTTCATCCCTGCAAAGGACATGATCTCGTTCCTTTTTATGGCTGCATAGTATTCCATGGTGTATAGGTACCACATTTTCTTCATCCAGTCTATCATTGATGGGCATTTGGATTGGTTCCATGTCTTTGCTATTGTAAATAGTGCTGCAGTAAACATATGTGTGCATGTGTTTTTATAGTGGAATGATTTAACCCAGTAATAGAATTGCTGGTTCAGATGGTATTTCTAGATCTACATCTATCTAGATCCTTGAATAACTGCCATACTGTCTTCCACAATGGTTGAACTAATTTACATTCCCACCAACAGTGTAAAAGTGTTCCTAGTTCTCCACAGCCTTGCCAGCATCTATTGTTTCCTGATTTTTTAATAATTGCCATTCTGACTAGCATAAGATGGTATCTCATTGTGATTTTGATTTGCATTTCTCCGATCAGTGACATTGAGCTTTTTTTCATATATTTGTTGGCTGTGTAAATGTCTTCTTTTGAGAAGCGTCTGTTCATATCCTTTGCCTACTTATTGAAAGGGTTGTTTGCTTTTTTCTTGTAAATTTGTTTAAGTTCCTTGTAAATTCTGGATATTAGACCTTTGTCAGACAGGTGGATTGCAAAAATTTTCTCCCCCTCTGTAGGTTGCTTGTTCACTCTGATGATAGTTTCTTTTGCTGTGCAGAAGCTCTTTAGTTTAATTAGATTTCATTTGTCAATTTTGGCTTTTGTTGCTATTGCTTTTGGCATTTTTGTCTTGAAGTCTTTGACCATGCCTATGTCCTGAATGGTATTGCCTAGGTTTTCTTCTAGGGTTTTTTATGGTTTTAGGTTATATGTTTAAGTTTTTTATCCATCTCGAGTTAATTTTTGTATAAGGTGTAAGGAAGGGGTCAGTTTCAGTTTTCTTCATATGGCTAGCCAGTTTTTCCAGCATCATTTACTGAATAGGCACTCCTTTCCCCATTGCTTGTTTTTGTCTAGTTTGTCAAAAATCAGATGGTTGTAGATGTGTGGTGTTATTTCTGAGACCTCTGTTCTGCTCCATTGGTCCATATGTCTTTTTTTTGGTAGCAGTACCATGCTGTTTTGGTGACTATAGCCTTGTAGTATAGTTTGAAGTCAGGTAGCATGATGCCTCCAGTTTTGTTCTTTTTGCTTAGAGTTGTCTTGGCCATGCAGGGTCTTCTTTGATTCCATATGAAATTTAAAATAGTTTTTTTCTAATTCTGTGAAGAATGTTAATGGTAGTGTGATGGGAATAGCATTGAATCTTTGAATTACTTTGGGCAGTATGGCCATTTTCACAACATTGATTCTTCCTATCCATGAGGATAGAATGTTTTTTCATTTGTTTGTGTCATGTCTTATTTCCTTGAGCAGTGATTTGTAATTCTCCTTGAAGAGGTCCTTCATATCCCTTGTTAGCTGTATTAATGGGAATTTTATTCTCTTTGTAGCAATGATGAATCAGAATTCATGATTTGCCTTTATGTTTGCCTGTTATTGGTGTAAAAGAATGCTTGTGATTTTTGCACATTGATTTTGTATCTTGAGACACTTCTGAAGTCGTTTATCAGTTCAAGAAGTTTCTCAGCTGAGATAATGGGGTTTTCTAAGTATAAAATCATGTTGTCTGCAAACAGAGACAACTTGACTTCCTTTCTTCCTATTTGAATAATCTTTATTTCTTTCTTTTGCCTGATTGCCCTGGCCAGAACTTCCAGTTCTATGTTGAATAGGAGTGGTGAGAAAGGGCATCCTTGTCTTGTACTGGTTTTCAAAGGGAATGCTTCCAGCTTTAGCCCATTCAGTATGATTGGCTGTGGGTTTGTCATAAATAGCTCTTATTATTTTGAGATGTGTTCCATTAATACCTACTTTGTTGAGAGTTTTTAACATGAAGGGATGCTGAATTTTATCAAAGGTCTTTTCTGTATCTATTGAGATAATCATGTGTTTTTTGTCTTTGTTCTGTTTATGTGATGGATTACATTTATTGGTTTACATATGTTGAATGAGCCTAGCATCCTAGGGATGAAGCTGACTTGATTGTGCTGGATAAGTTTTTTGATGTGCTGCTTAATTTGGTTTGCCACTGTTTTATTGAGGATTTCCACGTTGATGTTCAGAGATATTGGCCCAAAGGTTTTTTGTTGTTGTTGTGTCTCATTCTGGTTTTGGTATCAAGATGATGCTGGCCTCATAAAATGAGTTAGAGATGAGTCCCTCCTTTTCAATGTTTGCAATAGTTTTAGAAGGAATGGTACCAGCTCCTCTTTATATTTCTGATAAAATTCAGCAGTGAATCCCTCTGATTTTTGTTGGTAGGCTGTTAATTGCTGCCTTAATTTCAGAGCTTGTTATTGGTCTATTCAGGGATTCAACTTTTTTTCCGGTTTAGTCTGGGTAGGGTGTAGGCATCCAGGAATTTATCCATTTCTTCTAGATTTTCTGGTTTATTTGCGTAGAGGTGTTTATTGTATTTTCTAATGGCAGTTTGTGTTTCTGTGAGGTCAGTGGTGATATCTCCCTTACCATTTTTTTATTGTGTCTATTTGATTCTTCTCTCTTTTATTCTTTATTAGTCTGGCTAGCAGTCTATCTGTTTTGTTTTTTTTTTGTTTTTTTTTCCACCAAGAAAACAGCTCCTGGATTCATTGATTTTTTTGGAGGTTTTTTTGTGTCTCTACTTCAATTCTTCTCTGATCTTAGTTATTTCTTGTCTTCTGCTAACTTTTGGATTAGTTTGCTGTTGCCTCTCTAGCTCTTATAATTGTGGTGTTAGGGTGTTGATTTGAGAGCTTTCTATCTTTCTGATATAGGCATTTACTGCTATAAATTTCCCTCTTAACACTGCTTTAGCTGTGTCCCAGAGATTCTGGTATGTTGTCTCTTTGTTCTCATTGGTTTCAAAGAGCTTCTTGATTTCTGTCTTAATTTCATTATTTACCCAGGAGTCCCTCAGAAGCAGGTTGTTCAATTTCCATGACATTGTGTGATTTTGGTGAGTTGAGTGAGTTTGTTAATCCTTAGTTCTAATTTGATTCCGCTGTGGTCTGAGAGATTATTTGTCATGATATCAGCTATTTTACATTTGCTGAGGAGTGTTTTACTTCCAATTATGTGGTTGATTTTAAAATAAGTGCCATGTGGCACTGAGAAGAATGTATATTCTGTTGATTTGGGGTAGAGAGTTCTGTAGACCTCTACTAGGTCCACTTGATCTAGAGCTGAGTTCAAGTCCTGAATATTCTTGTTAATTTTCTGTCTCATTGATCTGTCTAATACTGAGTGGGGTGTTACAGTCTCCCACTATTATTGTGGGGTAGTCTAAGTCTCTTCGTAGGTCTCTAAGAACTTGTTTTATGAATCTGGGTGCTCCTGTATTGGATACACACACACACACACACACACACACACACACACACACGAGTTAGCTCTTCTTGTTAAATTGTTTCCTTTATCATTACGTTGTGCCTTTCCTTGTCTTTTTTTGATCTTTGTTTGCTTAAAGTCTGTTTTGTCAGAGACTAGGATCGCAACCCCTGCTGTTTTTTGCTTTCCATTTGCTTGGTAAAATTTCCTCCATCCCTTTATTTTGAGCCTGTGTGTGTCTTTGCACATGAGATGGGTCTCCTGAATACAGCATACAGATGGGTCTTGACTCCTGGTTCAATTTGTCAGTTTGTGTCTTTTAATTGGGGCATTTAGCCCACTCACATTTAAGGTTAGTATTGTTATGTGTAAATGTGATCCTGTCATCATGATGCTATTTTGCACAATAGTTGATGGAGTTTCTTCACAGTGTCATTGCTCTTCATATTTTTCTGTGTTTTTGCAGTGGCTGATACCAGTTTTTCCTTTCCATATTTAGTGCTTCTTTCAGGAGATCTTGCAGGGCAGGCCTGGTGGTAACAAAATCCCTCAGTATTTGCATGTCTGGAAAGGATTTTACTTCTCCTTTGCTTATGAAGTTTCGTTTGGCTGGATATGAAATTCTGGGTTGGAAATTCTTTTTTTAAGAATGTTGAATACTGGCCCCCAATCTCTTCTGGCTTGTAGAGTTTCTGCTGAGAGGTCTTCTGTTAGTCTGATGGGCTTCCCTTTTGTATGTGACCTGGCCTTTCTCTCTGGTCACCCTTAACAGTGTTTCCTTGATTTCAACCTTGGAGAATCTGATGATTATATGTCTTGGGGTTGACCTTCTCATTGAGTATCTTAATGGTGTTCTCTGTATTTCCTGAATTTGCATGTTGGCCTATCTTGCTAAGTTGGGGAAGTTCTCCTGGATAATATCCTGAAGTATGTTTTCCAGCTCATTTCCATTCCCCCGTCTCCTTCTGGTACTCCAATCAATCATAGGTTGAGTCTTTTTATAAAGTCCCATATTTTGTGTAGGCTTTGTTCATTCCTTTTTATTCTTTTTTCTCTATTCTTGTCTGCATGTCATTTCAGTAAGGTGGTCTTCAAACTCTGATATCCTGTCTTCTGCTTAGTCGATTTGGCTGTTGATTCTTGTGTATGCTTCATGAAGTTTTTGGGCTGTTTTTCATCTCCATCAGGTTGTTTATATTCCTCTCTAAACTGGTTATTCTAATTAGCACTTTCTTCTAACCTTTTATCAAGGTTCTTAGCTTTTTTGCATTGGGTTAGAACAGGCTCCTTTAGCTCGTCATAGGTAGTTTTTTGTTACCCTCTTCTGAAGCCTACTTCTGTCAACTTATCCATCTGATCCTCTGCCTGGTTCTGCGCCCTTGATGGAGAGATGTTGTGATCATTTGGAGAAGAAGCACTCTGGTCTTTTGGGTTTTCACCATTTTTCCACTGATTGCTTCTCATTTTTATGAATTTGTCTGGTTTCTGTATTTGAGGTTACTGACCCTTGGATGGGGTTTTTGTGGAGGCTTTTTGTTGTTGTTGTTGTTGATTCTGTCGTTGTCACTTTCTGTTTGTTTGTTCTTTCGATAGTCAAGTCCATCTTCTGTAGGGCTGCTGAAGTTTGCTGGGGGTTCACTTCCAGCCCTATTTCTCTGATTTGCTCCTGTGCCTGGAGATGTCAGTCAAGGAGGCTGGAGAACAGCAAAGATGGATGCCTGCTTCTTCTTCTGGGACCTCTGACCTCGAGGGGCATCAACCTGATGCCAGTAGGATTGCTCCTGTATAGTGTGTCTGACAACCCCTGTTACAGGGCCTCACCCACTTGGGTGACACAGGGAATAGGACCCATTTAATGAAGTACCTTGTCCCTTGGTGGAGAAGGTGTGCTTTGCTGGGGTGAAACCCACTCATCTGGGCTGCCCAGATTCCTCAGAACTACCAGGAGGAGGGGCTAGGTCTGCTGTTCCACAGAGACTGTGGCCACGCCTCCCCCAAGGGACTCAGGCCCAGGGAGATCCGAATTCTGTCCCTGAGCCTCTGGCTGGAGTTATTGGAGATCCTTTAGGGACGCCCTGTCCAATGAGGAAGAATGGGTCAGGGTTAGACCTGAAGAGCCACTCTGGCCACAGACTGCCAAAGCCGGTATGTTGGACTGTGGGTACAAGTCTTGGGACCAAGCCGTCCAGCCTCCTTGGCTCCAGCAGGGGGAAAGCGCAGCCTGGAGCTATAGAAATGAGTGCCACCTTTCCCCTCTCAGGGAGCTTAGCATATTAGGCAGTTGTGAGTCCCAGTGCTGGCTACTGCCCCTCCCCCAAGGAGCTCAAAGGGCTTAGACAGCAGACAGCCCAGGTGGTGCTAGTCACCCCTTCCCCCAGGAGTTCATTGGGCTTAAGCAGACTCCAGCTGAGAGGCTACAAGAGTCTCCACGTTCCCAGGTTGTGATGCTAGGCCCCAGTGGCTTGGGTTCATGCGTGGGATCTTTGGATCCATGGGTTGCACAGTACCATGGAAAAAGCACAGTTTCCCTGGCTGGGTAGTGCACTCACTCACTGCCTCCCTTGGCTGGGGAGAGGGGGTTCCCCTTTCCCATGTGGCTCTCAGGTGGGACACCACACCACACTGCTCTTCCTTCTGTCCATGGGTCACACTAGCCTTCTAGTCAATTTTGATGAGAGAACCTGGATAGCTTGTTTGCCAGTGAAGGATTCACATGCTTATTATGTGTGCTTTTTTTTTTTTTTTTTTTTGATGGGCGCCTCTGAAGGTCAGTACTTCTAGTTGGCCATTTTGGCCCCACTCTCATTTTAGCCATTTTAATTGTGCAGTTCAGTGGTGTTAAGTGCATTCACAATGTTATGCAACCATCATCAACATTCATCTCCAAAACATTTTTCATCTGGCAAAACAGAAACTCGGCACCTATTAAGCAATAACTCCCCATTTCCACCTCTTTTCAAATTCGGTCAACTACCATTCTACTTTCTGTCTCTATGAATTCAACCCATCTAAGTCCTCATATAAGTGAAATCACACAATATTTGTCCTTTCATGACAGGCTTATTTCACTTATAATGTTTTAAAGGGTGAATGTTATGGTACATTGCAAAAAAAACAAATGAGCATGAGATATGTTGGACATCCTTAGAAGTTCTAATGTACATATAACTGAAGATTCAGAAGGAGAAGGAGAATGGTGCAGAAACATAATTCATGGGGATAAAGAACACATCAACTGACAGATTTCAGAATCTCAGAGAATCCCAATTCAGAATAAACACAAAGAAAACCCTACCTATGCACAGTGAGGTAAAACTTCTATAAAGCAAAGATTAGGAGAAACACTAAACAGCCACTGGCAAAAAAAAATCACATTACCTTCAAAGTAGCAACAAGACTGACAGCTGATTTTTCAGCAGAAATAATAAAAATCAGAGGGCAATAGGGTGATATTTTTAAGAGCTGTGAAGGCTGTTTAATAACTATTTTTAAAGTGAAAATGAAATAAAGACATTTTCAAACACAGAAAATGGTCAACAGCAGACTTAAAATGTAAAAACTGAAAACAAAACGAAACAAACAAACAAAAACTAGAACCCTTCTGGAGGAATAAAATTGTTCCCAGAAAGATACATTGAAATACAGGAGGGACTGGACGAAAACTAGATGAGAAAAATATGTGGATAATTAGAAATGGACATTGGCTGTTCCAAACAACAATAATAACATCTTATAGTATTTAAAATGTATGCACTGCTAAAATGCAAGAGAATAAAAACACAAAAATTAGGAGGGGATCAATAGACAAAAAAAGTCAGAAGGTTTTACATGTTTAGTCAAGTGGTTAAAACAGTAATTTTAATTATTTCCACTTAAACCATGAATGTGTGTTGTAATCTCTATGATAATCAGGAAAAGTATAGCTAACAATGAGTAGTCTAAATTATAAATTAGAATGTATAACTTACAAGTTAATAGATGGAAATAATTAATATGCATTTTTTAGTTGAGTAATCAAAAAAGAAAAATGAATGAAGAAGAAATACAGGTGGAGTATCCCTTACCTAAAATGCTTGGAATCAGAAGTATTTTGATTTGTTTCAGGTTCTAGAACATAATAATGCAAATTATACTTACTGGTGCAGTATCCCAAATCCAAAATCTTAAATGTTCCAATGAACATTTCTCTTGCATATTTTAATGTTAGGACTCAAAAAGTTTCAGATTTTTGGGGCATTTTGATTTTCGGATTTTTGGATTAGGGATACTCAATCTATAATATAAAAGAGATGTAGGAAATTACATTAAATACAGGTATATACACCAAGTAAAATAGGAAACATCTAAACTGATATTAGAGAGGATTATACTTAGAATTTCAGAATATTGAGGAAAATGAAGGAATTAGAGAGACTCAAGGGAAACTGGATATATTGGGAAAGTCTGAGAGGTACTTTAACAAATGACATGTGTCAGTACTCATACATAATTACTCTCTCAATGTGTGCTAGTACATATAGATGAATAAGCTTATATTCATCCAAAAATATCAAGCCCCAATTAAACATCAAAAAATAGTAAGGTTGGCAGGGGAGTTTAAATACTTGCAGTCTTATTTATCAATTATTTAAATTATATTTATTTGACATTAATTTTAGGGATAATGATTTTTTTAAATGTTTTATCAAATATCAATATTAGGTAAATATAATTTTCATGTGTTATTCTTATATGGGTGTGTATGTATATATGTATATATAATTACATATAATATATACATTTACAACAAATATTTAATAAGTATAGTTATATATAACAAAATTTAGTTTATTAATATTAACCAGTATATTATCATAAGATTACATATATTTGTATATAGTGTAAATATTAGAATACATATTATATAGTATAATATAATAAACATATGTATGCTGTATATTTACTGTGTAATATATATTCTAATATATACTATATAAAAATGTATAGTATCACCTATTGGTTAATAGTAATATATACTATATAACATATATTTATATGATATAGTAAATTTTTATTAGACTATATTTTATATATAACCTCATTATATATTGGTTCATAATAATTATAAACTATGCTTTTATTATTTTTTTAGAACACCTTTAATGAGATAGAATTCACATACATACAATTCACTATTTCAAAGCTCACAATTCAGTGTTTTAAGTATAGTGACAGGGTTGTATAAACAATATTACTACCTAATTTTTTAACATGATTAGCACAGTCAAAAGATTCATCAAAAGAATATTTTTTTCTCTCTTTAAGGAAAACTTCTGAAACTTTTAGTAGAACCCTATGACAGAAAAGGGATTTACTTTTTATTGCTATGACCAGTCTTTTATTTTAAATAATATGTATGTGGAGTGCAATGAAGCATCCTGATTAACCTATGATTTGGGAAATTCCCAAGAATTATCAGGAATTCAGACTTCTCTTTCTCCAATGCTGAAGATTGCTGCCTTTGGGAATATGGAAATCCTATCTAGAGTAAAGAGACATGGAGCAGAGCCTCCGGTACACCTGAGATGCACATAGAGCAGGAGTCAGGGAAAACCTTTGTTGAGCGATTAAGATCTAAGTTTGCTTGTAACCCAGATTAAGCATTACGATTAGATTGCATGAAAATATAAAACAATAGCTCAACTAACAAAACTGCAGTGGAGAAAGTAGGAGACAGCTTTTATTAGCTGAGAAAGGGAGAAATATAATCTAATGTTGAAACATAAAATTTTTCATTATTATTTTTAAATAACTGTATTAGCTAATGATTTTTTCCACTGTAAGCATCAGAAGCCAACTAGATTAAGAAAAAAATGAATGGGTAAATGGGAAGATAATAGAGTCAGTCACAAAATCAAAGGAAAAAATAAAGAAGAAGAACCAGAAGGACAGGAGGAATTGAAAGAGCTTTGAGAAACTAGATAGTCAGAATTAATGAATAGTTTCTTAGGAGTGCCACACTCATATTGAACCAGCTTTGACTACTTTCTTAGTGGAAGATTCAAATGTCTGGGAGAATGCATTGATTTGCCTTGACACCCTTACCCAGAGTGCATTCGATAGGGCTAGATTGTTCTCTAACTTCAACCACCAGCAGAATGGAAAACTGAAAGAGTAAAGTTCTACTACTATAAAAGAAAACTCTCAAATATGTCTTATATATTAAAACATTATTCTCTTTTCAGTAACTCTTGCAGATTCATTTCAATTAATTTTCTTGAAAATTTTAAGTAATTTTCAGGAAAATTATATGTGTAGTTCAAACTCGTTATTAAAAACATAAAACCTTATTTACAGTAGAGAAACCTGACAAACACTATCTCAGGTGATCAAGCTCAATATCCACAGCAATAAGTCATGTTGATAGCATGCACCCTTGATATGATGTGATGAAAGTGGCACTTTACTTCAGTGTTCTTCTTCCTGAAAACCCATAACCCCAGTCCAGTCGTAAGAAAAACCTCAGACAAATCCCAATACAGGACATTCTATAAAATACCTGATAAGTATTTCTCAAAACTGTCAAGGGCATCAAAAAAAAAAAGTCTGAGAAACTGTCAAAACCAAGAGGAGCCGAAGAGATACAACACCTAAATGTAATGTGGTATCCTGGATGAGATCCTAAAACAGACAAGGATGTTAAGAAAACATGAAGTAAATATGAATAAAGTATGGGCTTTGGTTAATAATGATATATCAACCTTGGTATTGTGATAAGTGTACCACACTAATGCAAGATGTTAATAACAGAGGAAACTGGGTGCAGGGTACATGGAAACTCTCTGCTCTGTCTTTACATTTTTTCTGTAAATCGAAAAATATTCAAACAATGAAAGCTTATTTTTAAAAATATTATTTCAGTCACTTTACCATCCTATCTATATCTCTCCATTTAGGGTGTCTAAAAATGTGTTCACCAACTTCCTCTGTGTGGATAATCCCCAAGTCATTATCTTTAGTTCAGATTCTTCCCTGATATACACACACACACATTATATAAGTGTGCATTTGTGCATGTATATATTGCTAAACAAACATATTGATCTGGTCATCTTATAGGCATATAAAACTCAATATATCTCTTGGTAAGAAATACTTATTGAGGATGATGATGTGATAATGTGCTGTAGGAGCATGCTTTGAATGTCCTATAATACTTTGTTTGATGAATGCCTACTGGGCAACTATTATGTTGCAGGCACTGCTGTAGATACCACAGACTTACAGGTGAAGAAGACACACACAAGTCCTGTTGTCAAGGAGTTTAGGATATGCTGAGAGAGTCACATGTTAACAGAAAATAACACTATGAGCTCGGCAATAAAGCTAAATTTGTTTATGTGCTGTACCTTGCACTTACCTTCATTGTAGCAGCTGTCACACTTTATCTCATTTATGAAGTTACGTATTTATCATTCCAACTACATTTACTTATTGAGGATAGCAGATCCTCAATAAAAGTTTGTGGAAACATCTGGTCATCTGGTTCACTTCTCGTTCATTGAATGATTAAATGAATGAGAAGACTGGACTCATTTGCTGATTCATGTTTATGACACCAAGGGATATGTGGACAAGTAAAAAGTATACAGTCAGTTTTGATTCTATTCCAGGCTCCTACTAAGTTTTGGCATGATTCTGACTCTACTAGGTCTTAGTTTCTCCTTAGCAAAGGCTATGGCGACCAGCTATTCCAGTTTGCCAAGGACTCTCCTGGTTTTAGCATTGAATGTTCACATTCTCAAAGTAATAATAATAATAATAATAGCCAAGCCCTGAACAAACCTGGATGGTTGATTGCTCTAGAAAAGCCCTGCAAAAATTCTGGAGCATATTTCCCTTCTTTCTTATTCAAGAAGGTATAAAAAGAAATTTTGATTTCATAGATGTTGATAAAAACCACTCACTCAGCATTTACCATGTTGATCCCTTTGAGGGCTTCACCTTGTTTAACCCTCACAACAACCCTATGAGGTCAGAATCATTATCATTGCCACTTCATAGATGATGAAAAAGCACAGAATATTAAATCACGGAACTTAATTTCAAACCCAGTGTTGCCCAAAGCTTGTATTAAGCTCTTAGCCTTCGTGTTTACACACAGCGAAATGGCAAGTCACGTTCCTACTGAGTTTTTTTCCAGCATTCTGAAACTTCCAAGTCTACCCCAAGTCAACTACATTTTAAAAAAGTACCACCTCCCCCACAAAATGTTGGTCCATGTAAACCCTGCGTATCTGCCGCGAGAAGTTAGTTTTCTCAAAATAAATACGTATAAGGCCTTTTCAGTCTGGTTGTACTGAATTAATCAGTTTGGAGAAAAACTGAGTGTTGCACTTCTATGGAGAATTTTTTGGTTTCCTTGTATGGCTTACAATTAGCTTACTTCTGTGAGATGCTTCTGGTTAGAATTTCTCTCTCCAAGAATCTGATTTAAACATTTATAGTCCATCAGGTTCCATGGGTTTTGGTGAGCATTTTCAAACAGGTTAGTAATGTCAAGTTTGGCAAGTACTTTGACTTTTCAGTCTGTTTTGTTTGAAAATCAATTTACAGTCTTTGCAAACATGTGACAGCATAAATCAGGCAACCGAGTTCACTCTTAAAATAAAATGTGAGCTTGTTTCATTTTGCTGAGGATATGGGCTGAACACTTACTTTCTACTAGTTTCGAACATATTCATGTCATACCATAGCAATTCTTAATTCACTAGATGAGCAAAAACAGAAACAAGGCAAGAGAGGTTAGGTTATCTGTCCAGGGCAGCACACAGGAAGGCAGGAATGGAAGCAAATTAAAAATTAACAGGTCTTAAATACACTACCCATTCTGGACTGCTTAACATCTCTCCTTCAGCACTCCTGATATCTGATGTTCAGAATTAGTGGCATCCATTATCCTAACTAACCTCTTCAGAAAGTCTATTAATTCAGGTATCTTCCATTGAAGATGGTGTGGAGAAAGTGGAGCCTTTAATCAAACCTCCAAAACAGTTCTGTGCCATAAAACTAATTTAAAATGGAATAGGCTGGGTGCGGTGGCTCATGCCTGTAATCCCAGTGCTTTGGGAGGCTGAGGCAGGCAGACCATGAGGTCAGAGGTTCGAGACCAGGCTGACCAACATGGTGAAACCCCATCTCTACTAAAAATACAAAAAAATTAGCCAGGCATGGTGGTGCATGCCAGACACTTGGGAGGCTGAGGCAAGGAGAATCACTTGAACCTGGGAGGCAGAGGTTGCAGTGAGCTGAGATGGTGCCACTGAATTCCAGCCTGGGTGACAGACTGTCTCAAAACAAACAAACAAACAAACAATACGAAGGAATAAAGTGGAAAATAAAACAGCTGGTTACAAGTACACCATTTAGGCCTTAGATAGCAAGTAATTCTAGTGATTGAGAAACTATTGGTGCAATGTGGCTTAAAAAGAAAACAGGGCAAAATAGAGTTGAAGTGCAGCATTTTCCACATCTGTACTGGACACGCTGATAGTAGACTTAAGAAAATAATTCGCTATAGGAAACTAAAAATCACTAAAAATATTAGTTGTACTCTCCAGTTGTACTTGCAAATTTTAACTTTGCTTGTGTCATCTCTGCTATATATATACATTCTGAAACATTCAGTCATTTGCTTCTTAATACTCTAATAAAAATGATTATTCTGACTTTCATTCCTCAGCTGCTTAGCTGGAATTTTCCAAAGTAGGCCTTGTGTTTTTCAACACAGTAGACTAAATTTCTGATAGTTTTTAATAATTTACCCCATTCCCAAATATCTGGAAAATCTCATAAATTTTATACGTACTAGTTTTTCTTTCTATTTTGTTTGTGTTTCAACCTATCTGCATCCTCATCCTGCAGGATTGTGAGGTGAACTTCTCTATTGGGAAAACTACTTAACTTTGAGCTAAAGTAGAGGGCAACTTGGTCCAAAAACAGCGTCAGCTGAGTGTGGACACACACTTACTTGTGGCATGATCCTAAATCACTGTAACTCTCTTCTCCAAAATGAAAACTGTTGGCTTAAAAGAAGGTTGATCCAACATTCAGGGCTACCCCAGTGACTGGCTGGGACTGAACTCTTCTGCCTGTCCAAATCACTGTGAGAAACTGTAACTGAACTCACGGTATCTATAGGTCAATTTGGTGGCAGATATATGGTAGTGACCCCAGTAAATTAGTGTAAATCAAAAGCATTCTAAATTAAAACAGATGACATATAATACATTACAATGACGTTTAGTTTTCAGAACAATGTTTTCCCATTCTTGTAACCATTCAGAAAAGGGTTCATTTGTGTTCTCCTCTTCACACCACAACCTCATTCTAAGAAGCAGAGTAACTAAGACAGTGGGAGAAACTCAAAAGCATGCAAATGTCTTTGTAATTTAACAAAAAAGTAAACCTGGAGTAGCATAGTTTGGGAACAGCTGAAGATATTACCACATGTTTTCTAAACTTGAAGTCCCATAGACTATCCCCTAGATATAGGGAATGTGAACAGATGGCCCCCAACTTACCAGTGGTATAACTTGATTTTTCAACTTTAGGGAAGTTTATGTTTCTACATATGTTTATGTTTAACTTTTTATTTATTTATTTATTTATTTATTTATTTATTTATTTATTTGAGACAGAGTGTCACTTTGTCATCCAGGCTGGAGTGCAGTGGCACGATCTTGGCTCACTGCAACCTCCGCCTCCTGGTTCAAGTGATTCTCCTGCCTCAGCCTCCCCAGGAGGTAGGATTACAGGCACACACCAGCTTGCCCAGCTAAATTTTTTTTTTTTTTTTGATTTTTAGTAGAGATGGGGTTTCACCATTTTGGCCAGGCCGGTCTTGAACTCCTCACCTCGGGTGATCCCCCGGCCTTGGCCTCCCAAAGCACTGGGATTACAGACATGAGCCACTGCACTCAGTCTGTTTATGTTTAACTTTAAACAAAAGTTTAACTTTATGAAAGGTTATGTTTTGAGGATAATTCTATCACTAGTCAAAGAGCATCTTGACTTACAATGGTTTGACTGAATGATTTTTTAACTTTAGGTTTTATTGGGATATTACATGCATTTCAACTAGTGATATATTTTACTTACAGTGGGCTTATCAGGACATAACAAAATGGTAAATTAAGAAGCATCTGCATAAACTTTCTGTCAGCTCCCACATTTTTGAAAATCATATTCTAAGATAATTTTCCACATTGTCATTTCTTCTTCAATATTGAGGCCAAGACCTCACCTTTCTACCTCCTGTGTAGGTGAGGGATAGTCACATGACCCAGATTTCAACAAGCAAATGAAACAAAGGCAATGACTTCCTTGCAGCAAAGAGCAATGTGAGGAATGAGGCATGTTCAGCAACCATCCTGTTGATGACATGTGTAGAGGAACACGGGACAGGGACATTGAGCTTCAGATATAGCAGGGACAGAGGTCCTAGCCGTAACTTTTCAAGGCTCTGTGATCATCTTCCCAGGGAAGGGCTAAGCTTTCCCTGTGAAAGTGATGTGCCTGCCAGCAGTCTGGTGGCATCGTTTGGAATTTTTTTCCTGATAGTGTAGTTTCTGAGCCTAATTTTCTAGCCCTCATGGTGATTATGTAAACTCCAGAGTAATTTGTTTACTGCTTTAACTAGCTGGAGTCGATTCTGTTGTTTGCAATTAAGAAAACTTACAAATTCAGAAGTTGCAATCAGAAGTGCCTGCATTCAACAAACCTTCCAAGAAATAGGAATCCATGGTTGACTCTTGGGTCTTATTGGTTTTGCAAACAAAACACAAGCATAATCCACTTGCTATATAGTGATTGGAGCCTGGGCAGTTCATGGCAAAAAGTTGCAAAACACTTAGCAGCATCATCGCTTGTACTCATCTGGAATTCAGTATCCATGGAGGGAAAATTACCATGCCCTAAAACATTATCAAGGACAGGAGGATATGAAGGCTGTGGAATGGGAAGCATCTTTCAAGATGCATGGGAGAGTAAGAAAGAATCACTAATTCAAACTATGACGTTCTAGGCTCAAGGTATAATCAGATTGAGTGAATGCTAAAAAAAAAAAAAAAAAAAAAAAATTCCTGTAATATGTTAGCAAAAGGCTATCATTTTCTGACATTGGATTTCCCTTGTATACAAAGAGAGACTGATCAGTAATAGTACCATAAATAAATTGATTGATTCCCATAATACTTCTCAGCCTGAGCTACAACTTTACAGTAGAAATTTTTTTTACAGCACTTGTCTGCCTCAGTCTAACCAGAACTAAATTGTTCACAAAATTAATCTTTGTTTCAGGCTTGAGATCTTCTACCTTATTTTTTTCTTAAAACCTATTTCACATTATTCAAATAGGCAGAATGAAGACATGCAAAGTTATTTCTTCATGAACTTAAAACTTAACAATCTGATGGGAGAAGAAGTATTTCAATTAAATAGATGTCTGCTTTGGTAAGTAGCAAATGGCCAAGCTGATTCCTTTTTAAGAAAATGCTAAAGTGACCTGTTAGTCTGAACCGACAATATGGACCAAACATTGGCTTATTTCCCAAACATATAATTATTTTCAACTCTTCAAATGAACATTTTTTTCAAGGAC
The DNA here is from genome assembly GCF_024542745.1 of Macaca thibetana thibetana. Taxonomy (NCBI): domain Eukaryota; kingdom Metazoa; phylum Chordata; class Mammalia; order Primates; family Cercopithecidae; genus Macaca; species Macaca thibetana. The sequence continues at coordinate 23,560,565 of NC_065588.1, read as the reverse complement.
TAAATATGTGTTCTCATTTTGTGTTTCTGCTTTGTGTCTATGTCTAAGCTTTTAAAAGGCAAATGTTTTTACCCCAATAAAATAGCATAGTCATTTATTAGGGTCCAAAGAGAAAAGTGCTAAAAAGTGGCAATGATCTATTTATCTGAACCTGAGGCCTTGTGGAGTTCTCAAGTTTCTATACTATTTATAAAAGAAATTAATCTACATGATGTAATTTTACATTCTATTTATATCATTATTCTTTATACAACATAAACATAGAACTCAGTGATGTTATTACATGTCATAAATGTCATCATAATTTGTCTTTACACATCATAAATATCTTAGTTTGTGACATTATTACACCTTCGGGTGTCTCTTTCCATATTTATGGTAATTACATCAAAGTATTTACTATAATTATGTCATTTGATGAAATTACAGTAATTACTTCAAAAAATGATAGCCCATGACTAATGAATTAAAATAGCATGGAAATTCACATTAAAAATGACATTAAAATAATGCTAAGGATCTGAGATAACTCAGAAGAGCAAGAACGTTCATTACTGAGTTTTTAACCTTCAAACTTGGTTCTACAGGTTTTCCCTTATTGAAAAATGTATCTTTGTTGAAGATTGGGAAATGCTTTGTAATGGCACAGAAAACCATAGAGACTTTTGAAAAAAATGGAAAACCCAGTTGCCAGCCTTATTTTTGGCAACGTGGCAAAACAAAAATATAACTTAAAAACAACTCATAGAAGATAATTCAAATCCTCCTCAATGCATATTCCCATTCATTTTCTTTCTCTTATTTGGAGTCTGTCAAAAACAGGCTTATCTAAACTATATTATATTATTAGGTAAGAGACTGGGCCCATATTGGACTAGTGAGGGACGTGTTTTTCAAGTTGAAATTCATATTCATATATCACAAGACATGGAACTGCAAAGGACCAAGGAATCATTTTATTCAGCCTCTGCCTCCAGATAGATTACTCTAGACAATGGCTTACAAATGGCTCTCTCTATTTTTAGCAGTCTCCGTGGAACAAGACTTCATAGCATCCCTGAAAAGCCTATTTCAAGGTTTACCTTTCATTATTGTGAATTATATACGTCAGTGAATAAACCAAAAATCTATATCCTTATGGAACTTATGTAGAAAGAAAACAAATAAAATTAGAACTCAAGAGAAAAACAAATCCATAATAAATAGTTATGCCATCTTTTAGCATGTACTACATACTATAGTATGCTAAGATAGATACTAAGTAGGATAGAGAATGCCAGGAAAGGGTGAGGAGCATAGTTGAAAATTTTAATAAGCATGCAGCTTCTAAATAGGTCTGACTGCAAAAGTGACATCACAGCAAAGATTCAATAGGGAAGGGGCCAGGGGCATATTTGCAGGAAGATCAGTGTAGGAGAGGAGAGCTATGGAAAAGTCTTGAGCAAGAGGCTGTGAGGTGTGTTGGAAGGTCAAAGAATCCTGTATATTGAAACAGGAAGGGAGCTAAGAATAAGAGATGGAGTCAGTAAGGTGAAGGTAGAGGTTGCTTTTAGACATGTTAATATTGCTATTGGACATCCAGGTAGGTATGTAAAATAGGCAGCTAGTTATTCAGGTTTAGGGATGCAAATTTGGGGTTCATCAGCACGGAGATGCTATTTCAGGCCATGAGATCCATGAGATGGGGCAAAATTGCTTACAGAGAGAGGGCAGATTGGTTGGAGAAGGGCAAGACCAGTGGTCTGGGGATCCCCAACAGTAATTGCTCCAAGAGAAGAGCAAGAGCCAGCAGAGACAGCTGAAAGAGAGTCCCCAGGTAGGAAAATAGGAGAGCAGTGTTCTGACTGATAGCCCAATAAAGGCAGCATTTAAAGGGGGAAAGACTGATCAACAGGGTCAAATATTTTGGTAGGGCAAGTACAATGAGGACTAAAGTGGATCATTGGACATACACGGAAATAGAACATTCTGTTCTCCCTGATCTAGACACCCATATGCTGATTATTCATCATTTGAATCCTAATTCACCAGCCTACTAAACAAAAGTAATAGCAGGTATAAAAAGCTTTATATTTCACAAAGCCTTTTTATATATATTAGCTCATTACATTCTTACAGCAACCTTGGTAAGTGCAGACAATGAAATTGAAATGCAGAAATGCTTAAATGACTCATGAAGTCTCAATTCTACATCTTTAGACTTGAATGCTTTCCAGCATAGACACTTCAGAAAACATCCCATGAAAGTTTCTCCTACTCTTCCAGACTCATCACTCTCTCTCCTCTCTCTGACTTGCTATGTCTGTCCTGACTTTCTATATCGGGGATTCCCAAGGTGTGAAACTGTCACCCTAGAGCCACCACATCCTCTCAGGAGATCAGCAACATCAAAACAATTTTTATAATCATAATAAAACGTTGTTTGCCGTTTTCTCCCTCGTTCTTTCATGAAAATAGTGTGGAGATTTCCAGAGGCTACATGGCATATGGTATTGCAACAGAATCAATGCAGAAGCAAATGTGAGAATTCAGCTTACCTCTGTTAAGTTGGACATTAAAGAGATTTGAAATAATGTCTATGTGGCTCTTACTTTTTTTGGTTTTGACAAATATAGCTATTTTGTCCTCAAAATAAAATATTACTATTAGCCTCTAATGATTTTTTATTATTTTGAGTGAATTAATGAATTCTTTAAATTTTTTTATTTGAACTGAATATGGCAAATATCAATAGATACACCTACCAAAAAGACAGTCCTAATGGATCAATAATTTTGATAACAACTGTCTATATTACTTGGGTCCATGCCACTCCTCTTTACATTCTCTTGCATAATAGTTGGTGTGTTTATTTTAGTTTCCTTTTATATATTTATTTCTTATTTGTCCTAGATTATTAGCTTTAAATTGTAGGGACTATCATTTTTATTTTTAGTTTTTGGCTTCCCCTAGGAATATTCCTACTTGTAGGTAGTTAAGCAATTTCCAATTAACATGTAATGATATTTTATAGGCTGGTTGATTTCATAAATTTCTTTACTGGTTAGTTAAAAGACAATCGCAACAACTTTCTGGTTGTAACTTTATTGCTGCTGGAGATACTTCTCTTACGGAATTCATTTATTTACCACACATTTATTGAGCACATGTTGTATAGAAGGCTCTATGGAAAATACCAGCCAGACGGATGAGACCACAGTTCCCACCTTCCAGGCATTTGTGACTCAGTAGGAAAGATAAGATGGGGCATCTTATTATAAGAGCTGGTATGTCCTTGATTCTAAGAATGCACTTCTCCTTGCCCCACATATTCTAACATCTCTATAATTAAAACGAGTCTTGTAACTGATGCTGTCATAGTTTAAGTGGCAAAATCTCTTTTCTTCCTTAGAAGTACATAACATAGGGTACATTGTACAATCACTTGAGTCTTTGATTTGATGAAATATGATAAAAGCCAATCAAATATAGAAAGTTTAATATGACAAATACCCAAAGAAAACAAAACAAATGCAAGGAAGAATTTTGGGAAAGGAGATCTACACATCCAGGTAATTGTGCAACTATTTTCCTCTTGGCTATTTCTTCACAGACTGCATTTATTTTAAACTTTATTTTACTTCTCTACATTACTCTTAAAATATGGAGCCTCTAAACCAACATTTCATACTGAACTTTCATCATAACTTCTAATAGCTGAACAATAAGAATCACTTCCCATAGGCCTTTGAGAATCTGTCTGGAAAAAGTTTCCTTTGTAGCCCAACTTGGCGTATGGCAGAAAGGACCTGAAGTCCTCATATTTGGACAGTGTGTTAAAATAAAAATGACTGAAAATTGGATCTTTCTTACTTTTTCTACCACATTCTTTCTGCACAGTTCCTACTAAGATCCCACGCAATTTACCATGTGAATTTATGTCTAGAAAGTGAACTTAGGGATATAAGGTTACTATTTTTAGCTCTCAATTCACTAATTAGTTGAAGCTAATTAGTTTGAACACCAACTATTTTTGACCATAAATGAGGTTGGATTATTTGTCTCCTCATTTCTGGGAGAGAGAGAAAAAATAGAGGAATTCAATCTCAGTAAGACCTCATATTTGTGAACATAACAAGGCCATGGTAAGTATAAATCCAGTCTACTGCCTCCTGCCATCCAAACTAAGATTCATTAGTAGGCCCTGCAGACAATTAAATAGTCATTCCATTTACTATATTGTTGAATTAAGTACCTAAACATTTGGGTAAGTTGGTAAGACTTGAAATCAAAACAAAAATGAAAAGAGGAACGAAACAAAACACTTTATTTATTAGAAAATTACATTTATCAGAACAAAATAACCTGTCCTTTGGCTATAAGCCTGGTTTTAAAATGTTTCATCTTTCAGATACATTATTCTGTGAATGTTGTGAGTGAGGTAATGATTGCAATAACCTTTTCTATTTTGGGGTTAACAGAACAGAAAACAAACGTGGCAAATTTTCATTATTTCTGTTTCTGGCTTTTTGAAATGAGGTAAGGGAATATAAAGGTTTACAAAAACATAATTTTTTTTGGTTCAATCTCTGCCTAAACATGTTTTATATTTGCCATGTTGTCCAAATTATGCACCTTAATGCTCCTCCATGGCTTCGTGTTTGTTTCTACATGATTGTTGCATTTGTAATGATATCTTGGAAGGAGTGGTTAGCTTGAAAGGATTAGAAGTGAGATATGGAATCTGGTCCCCTTAGGTCATTTGTTTGTATCCAGCTGAAGTCAGCAGTGGCTAAAATTCATTACCATCTGGCAGTTTTTCCATGGCCTCTGTGACAGAACTTGTGGTCCTAGTCTAGTACATACTAGACAGATGTCCAGGTCATAAAAATCACAACGATACTTGGCATTGTGTCACCCCCTTGTTGACAGTACCATCAGACAGGCCAGAGATGGAAGTGGAATAAAGAATGAGCTGTCTTCATCCCATCCAGTGGTCCTCTGGCAAACAGATACTCAGTCCTTATGTATTCTGTGTGAGGAAAAAAGCTCTTGGCTATACTCAAAGGAAATGAAAAGAATTCTAATCAATACAGCATCTCCCAGCACATGGTTAGGTGTTCTGACATATCTGCCTCCACAAACACAAAATTAGATGAAATGCCTAAACTTTTCAAATCTTTCCTTTTGATGGAAAATGAGAGTTCATGTATTTATGTTGTCTTAAGGTTTTCAAACTACTGTATGATCGTAAACACAGTTTGTAAACTTGAGCTAGCCATGCACACTGTACTTGTTACATAGCTCTGTATATGCCATTCTGACCACATCTACCTTCCCCAAGATCCCAAACATTTCCCTATTATAGACATATGTTCTGGCATAGATATTTATAAAAATCTCTTATATTTTCAGTCTCTTTGCTGAATAATCCCTTTACTCTCTTGCCCTAATCACAATCTGCTGGTTCTAACAAAAATGCTCCCTTTTAGTTTTCTCTAATAGTGGCTGGCTTTCCTTCCACTAGCCATTTTGCAATCATTATTCTTCTTGTCTTTGTGATTTCAATATCTCCATGGACAATCCATTTTAAACAAGTTCTACCCCCTCAGCTATTGGCTTCCTCACCTTCACTGATCTTGTTCTCCATTAACCTCAGCCACCCACTCCCAAGGTCTCACCCTCATCCAAGTCATCACCAGTAATTGCAGGATTTCCAGCTGCTCGGTTTAAATTATTATACTCTCTGACTGTTATCTACTATAATTCCCTTTCATGTTGTCTTATTTCCTTAATTCTTTACCAAACCAGAACCTCCAATCCATTGACCCTACTGCCTTTGCACTGTCTATCACTTCATTTTTATCGACATATTTTTCCCAACTATGCTCAGATTGCATGGTCCATCCATATCCATTATTATCATATTCCCTTGCATGAATCTCTACTTTCTTTTCTTTCTCCCTCTGTATTACACACCTGCTAAAAAACCAACTTGTTCAACTCCAACTCTCCTCCTGCTATGTGCTTACATTCAAGGCGTGGAATGTGGCAATCATAGTCAAACATCTATAATGTCTGGCCTCAAATTGAATTTGTGACCACAAACTGCTTATGGGCCCTTGATAGTGCCTGCCAATGTCATCATGTTTTCTTAGTTATTTTTCTATTTACTTCACTCCCTCACTGTCCAGGTGACTATTGCATACCTAAAAATTTTGATATTCTATCCTCCTCCGTAATCTCAACTCAGAAGCATGTTTCATTTTCCCTTGATAAAAACAGAAGCAACCAGGAGAGAACTTCCACATTTTCCCATTACCTGATAGATAAAATTATCTGTCTCCCTCTTGCAGATTTGTATCTATATGAGTGTTGCCTTTGTAATAATATCTTGGAAGGAGTGGTTGGCTTGAAAGGATTAGAAGTGAGATATGGAATCTGGTTGACTTAGGTTATTTACACCATCAACTTCTCCAGCTTCACTAGATTGTTCCATTAGTGTTCTATACACCATAATATATCTGATCTCTTAAAAATTACAAACATACAGCCTTAACCACATATTTTCTCCAGTTTCTGCAGCATTTCTCTGCTTCTCTGTGTGATAAACGTCCTTACAGGATTGGGCAAGGTTTGTTTTCTTAGTTTTCTCTGCTTTCTCCTTTTCTCTCCTGAACTCAGTCCAACTATTTCACTCAAAGGACTCTGTTAAGGTTAATTTATCAACATATTCAGGGGGAGTTTTCAATCCTAATTTTATTCAACGTCTCAGTGTCATTTAATGGAGTTGGTAGTTTCTTAATCTTCAAAATGCTTTTGAAACATTAAAAGAGAGAGAGCTACCAGTGCTCTATTCTCTTCGTGTCAGCCTCTTATCTGACTGGCTGCTCTCTCTAGATCTTCATTTATTGTAATATTGTTCATCTATCACAAGAAATAAGGTATTAATATATGCTATAACATAGATGAACACTGAAAACATTATACTGAGTGAAATAAGTAATCAATTAGTTAATGCACATTTGGATTGTTTTTGATATTTGGCAAATATAAATGTTACTATGAACATTCACATACAAGCTTTTGTGTAGATACATGTTTTCATTTGTCTTGAGTACATACATGGAGTGAAATTGATAGATCATATGGTAACTCTATGTTCAATCTTTCAAGGAACTGCTGTTTTGTTTTTTAAAATGGCTGCACCATTTTATATTATCACCAGCAGTGTATGAGAGTCCAGTTTCTCCACATCCTCACCAACATCTATTTTTATGTCTTTTTTATTATAGCCATCCTATTGGGAATCAAGTGATGTCCCATTGTGGTTTTTACTTGCGTTTCTATGATGGCTAATAATGTACATCTTTTCATGTGTTTATTGGCCACTTGTATATTTGCATTGGAAAAATGTTTCTATTCAGATCCTTGGTTCATTTTAAAAATTGGGTTGTTATATTTTCATTATTAAATTGTAAAAGTTCCTTTTATATTCTAGAGACAAGACTCTCATCAGAGATATGATTTGCAAATATTCTCTCACATTCTGTAGATCATCTCTTTACTTTTATGATAATGTCCTTTGACACAAAGAAGTTTTCAATTTTGAAGGTATTCAGTTTACACATGTTTTCTTTAGTTTCTTGTGTACTTGGGAACCTATCTAAGGAATTATTGCTTAATCCAAGGTCATGAAGATTTACTTTAATGTTTCTTCTAAGAGTTTTACAGTTTTAGGCATTGGACCCATTCTGAGTTAATTTTTGTGTACCATGTGAAGTAGAGGGTCCAATATTACTCTTTTACATGTGGTATTCAATTGTCCTATCATTTTTTTTTTTTTTTTTTTTTTTTTTTTTTTTTTTTTTTTTGAGACGGAGTCTCGCTCTGCCGCCCAGGCTGGAGTGCAGTGGCCGGATCTCAGCTCACTGCAAGCTCCGCCTCCCGGGTTCACGCCATTCTCCTGCCTCAGCCTCCCGAGTAGCTGGGACTACAGGCGCCCGCCACCGCGCCCGGCTAGTTTTTTGTATTTTTTAGTAGAGACGGGGTTTCACCGTGTTAGCCAGGATGGTCTCGATCTCCTGACCTCATGATCCGCCCGTCTCGGCCTCCCAAAGTGCTGGGATTACAGGCTTGAGCCACCGCGCCCGGCCTCATCTTTTGTTGATAAGACTATTATTAAACATTTAATTGTCTTGGAACCCTAGTTAAAAAAATCAATTAATAGTAAATGGAGGGTTTATATCTGAACTGTCGATTCTATTCCGTTGATTTACATGTTTGTTCTCAGGCGGGTACCACACTGTCTTGATTCCTGTAGCTTTGTAGTAAACTTGAAAATTGTGAATTCTGAGTATTGCAGCTGTTTACTTTTTATTCCAAGATTATTTTGGCTATGTTTTGTCCCTTGAATATCAACATGAATTTTAGAATCAGCTTGTTTTGTTTTTGTTTTTGTTTTTCTTCAAATAATAGTGAAAAATGAGAACAATAGCTGTCTGAGAGGGGAGGAGAAAAATATGAGACAAATAATAGGATCTGCCTAATTCTTTATTCACACTACCTGGAAAGCAAAGCAGACATAATCTGTGTGTAGAAACGAAAGATGAAACAATCTGTTACCTCTGTTGATGCTTTTCAATAAAATGAGGACATCCCAATTGAAGTCTAAATGGATCCATTTGTTTAAGTCTCAAGATTATCAGTTTTATCACAGGAGATACTTTGTATTAAGTATGCAAAATCAAAGGTCATACAAGAAATAAAATATTTAAAATGAGAATACTCATGGCAGGAGAAGAGATATGTCATGGATTTTAGCAAGATTTATATGATGAGTAATAAGGAAGACATAAAAATCAGACCTGCCTACCACATTTAACATCAATCATTTAAAGGATCTTTATGTAATCTTGTATTTCATTGCCTTTCATAAGAATAACATTATTTAGAAGGCAAACAACTTGCTTGATGAGTTTTTAAAAATCATAAGTAGGTACATTTTGGACAAGAAGTTTTGACAAGTATTGCTGCAGTTTGCCCATTATCTGTCTCTTCCATCTCTAATTTGTTATATAATCTCTATTCTTGATTATGGTGCTTTGTAGATAGGAAATATGTCTTTCATCTTGGATCTATAATGTCTAACCCATTGCCGGGTGAGTAGCAGGTGATCAATAAATGCTTATTGAATAAGTGAATGAAACATAATATTCTCTTATAAGTAAGATAGATGAAAATGTAACTAGTTGAGCTCTATCAATTTTATTTTGAACTAGGCAAGGTGAAATGAACATGTATATATAATCTGAGTGTCTGAGGGGAGAGGTCATTTCATTCTTAACCATCTTGCTATACATTTCAGAATCAGAGGTTAAAATGGCAAGGGATGAGTGGCAAGGTGACATAGAACAGTTACACTGCATGTAGTCAAATGTTTTCTGTTGCATATCTTAGCAGTTGTCACTCCTTTCACATTTCAATTTCCTAACTATAATAAGGCTACAAATGTGCAATCTTCCAATTCAGATGAGGCTGAGTTTTTATTCATGTAATCGCAACCCAAGTTATCATGAATTAAGTTATGTGCCATTCAAGAATGTGATGTTCACATTTATGAAAGAATTAATATGTGCAGCTACATTGCCTTTAACAAATTATTATTAGGCAAGGATATGAAATGCATTGGTAAGAAATACTTAACAGATGATACTATGACAATGTGCTATTAAGCATATTACTGTAATGTCAATATTATTAAACCTATGTACCCAGCTAATCCATGAATATGAATTACTTTTGTATCAGTCACACTTTATTATTTATTAGGATTACTGTAATAACTGTAACTATTCCTTTGAGACAACCTCAGGGCATGTCTCCCTCAAAGCTGCAGCTTAGAGAACCATTGAATTCAGATCTTATCTAACAGTGAGTCCCTTAAGTACAATTTCTCCAGATCATTTTGTTGAATCAGATGTGACTAAAAGATGTGATTGTTTTCCACTGAAAATTAAGATAGCCTCCATAGCTATTACTAAAATTTGTTGAGGCCTCCAAGCTACCTGGCACTTAACCAAGTGCTTTTCATATATTGTTAAAAGTTACTTCCCAAATTCTGTAATATATTATCCCCAAATACAGAAGGAAAAATTTATGGTTAAGAGAGATTAGAAAGTAAACATCTAAAGTGTCAATGCTTTAGTGCAAATACTTGGGTCCAAACTCAGTTGTCTTTGTTACCAATCAGAGATTCTTAAATAGGACTGAATTATGTAAATAAACCACTAAAATTTGGAACAATTGAAATTCTCTTATTTGAGTCCATCGCCAGCAGACGTTACATGTTTTTGTTCCTCCCTTTGCAAATAGAGATGGCAGCTTGTTATAAAAATTGAGGTAATAGTGTACAATAATTTTAAAAGGTTTCTCACAAAATCACCACTTTTTCTAAAGTACAATTGGATATTTCATTTTATTATCCCATTAGAAAGAATCCACTGAAATGCACAAGATTATTTACTTAAACTTTCAGCCCTTCTTACACTTAGTCTAATGTTTAGTTTATGTTTTGAGATTTGAGGATGACTATTTGGATAGTCTTCTAATATTACCTTTGCAATAATTTTTGCCCACTGTTATATATTTTAGTTAATTATATAAGTATGTGTATGTGTACATATAAAACTTTACACTTACTTGTACCACTCTCAAATGCTGAGGGAAGGTGAAAACAGCATAGGATGTAGCAGTGCATAAGGTTAAGGAAAAGAGCATTTCCTGAGACAAGAAGTGACTCCAGTTGTCTGTTGATCTTCTGTATTCTGCTAAATCAAGCAATAGGCATTGCAGCTGAAACTCTGATTACTTCTTCACAAATTTGCTGTCTTCTTAAAAACAAACACTGTATCTAAGCCTCCTTAGCAGTCACACATATCCCAAATACCACCACAATCCTTTAGTATTTAGATTTGTTTATATCTTGAATAAGATACAAGCTGCAGGTTTCCTGGAAAGGATGTTAAGACAACAGGTGGCCATTTCTGTCTTCCTCTTCCTATTTCTTTCTCATGGAAATCTGCACATTGTTGCATTATTCTGTTCTAAAGATGAAATCCAGGGATGAACTCAGGACACTAATCCAGAAATGACTAAAATCTATTGGACATTGTTGTCCTGTGCTCATTCATATTAATCTTTTTTGCTTTAATTTTTTTTTAACCCAGCTCTTTACTGATTTAACGGTTTAAACTAAGTTCTACACTAGCACAGAGGGTAGAGAGACTACGTTGGTCTGTGGAGTTCAGTGAAGGTTCCACAAAGGATGCGGCAATTGGAGCTGAATTTGGAGTTAGAGAACTGTGAGTTTGTTTCATCTATGCAACAGGCAGAATGCCAAATATGTCATGTTATGCTTTGGGAATTGTGCAGAACACCCTCCATTACAACTGCTTAAGAGCTGTTGCTAGAAATCACTCTGTTTCAGTTTCACAGTTTTCGTCCATTTAGATCAGGTCCTTACCATCAGGGTGCCTTAAGGTTTCTGGTTAAAAAAATATATATTGTTGTATGTTAATATCTCTCTCACAGGGTTAAAATTTCAATCAGATTTTAATAGATCCCAAATTAACCTCAATTAGGGCATCATGATTGTCAAGATGTTAATATCCTTAATTGCTGAGCTGAATATTTACCACATTTAGCAGCAAATAAGTAGTGCTAAAATCAATGAGATGAAATAGTTACATATGAGTTTTTTATTTAATTATTTTACTTTAAGTTCCAGGATACAAGTGCAGAATGTGTAAGTTTGTTACATAGGTATACGTGTGCGGTGGTTTGCTGCACCTATCAACCCATCGTCTAGGTTTTAAGCCCCCCATGCATCAGCTATTTGTCCTAATGCTCTCCCTCCCCTTGCCACCCATCACCCGACTGGCCCTGGTGCATGTTGTTCCCCTCCCTGTGTCCATGTGTTGCCATCATTCAACTCTAACTTATGAGTGAGAACATGTAATGTTTGGTTTTCTGCTCCTGTGTTAGTCTGATGAGGATGATGACTTCCAGCTTGATCCATGTCCCTGCAAAGGACATAATTTCATTCCTTTTTATGGCTACATAGTATTGCATGGTATATATGTACCACATTTTCTTTATCCAGTCTATCATTGATGGGCATTTGGGTTGGTTCCATGTCTTTGCTATTGTAAACAGTGCTGCAACAAACATACATGTGCTTGTGTCTTTATAGTAGAATGATTTAAATTCCTTTGGGCACGTACCAGGTGATGGGATGGCTGGGTCAAATGGTATTTCTGATTCTATATCCTTGAGGAATCATCAAACTGTCTTCCACTATGGTTGAACTAATTTACACTCCTACCAACAGTGTAAAAGCATTCCTATTTCTTCACAGCCTCACCAGCATCTATTGTTCCTCAATTTTTTAATAATTACCATTCTGACTGGCATGAGATAGTATCTCATTGTGTTTTGATTTGCATACATCTAATGATCAGTAAAGCTGAGCTTTTTTTCATATTTGTTGGCAGCATAAATGTCTTCATTTGAGAATTGTCTGTTCATATACTTTGCCCACTTTTTGATGAGGTTTTTTTTTTTTTTTTTTTGTAGATTTGTTTAAGTTCCTTGTAGATTCTGGATGTTAGAGCTTTGTCAGATGGGTAGATTGCAAAAATTTTCTCCCATTCTGTAGGTTGCCTGTTCACTCTGATGATAGTTTCTTTTGCTGTGCAGGAGCTCTTTAGTTTAATTAGATCCCATTTGTCAATTTTGGTTTTTGTTGCAATTGCTTTTGGCATTTTCGCCATGATGTCTTTGAGCATGCCTATGTCCTGAATGGTATTGCCTAGGTTTTCTTCTAGGGTTTTTATGGTTTTGGGTTATACATTTAATCTTTAATCCATCTTGAGTTAATTTTTGTATAAAGTGTAAGGAAGGGGTCCAGTTTCAGTTTTCTTCATATGGCTAGCCAGTTTTCCTGGCACCATTTACTGAGTAGGAAATCCTTTCCTCATTATGTGTTTGTCCAGTTTGTCGAAGATCAGATGGTTGTAGATGTGTGGTGTTATTTCTGGGGTCTCTGTTTTGTTGCATTGGTCTATATGTCTGTTTTGGTACCGGTACCATGTTGTTTTGGTTACTGTAGCCTTGTAGTATAGTTTGAAGTCAGGTAGCATGATGCCTCCAGCTTTGTTCTTTTTGCTTATGATTGTCTTGGCTATACAGGCTCTTGTTTTGATTCCATATGAAATTTATTATAGTTTTTTTTTCTAATTCTGTGAATAATGTCAATGTTAGTTTGCTGGGAATAGCACTGAATCTATAAATTACTTTGGGCAGTATGACCATTTTCATGATATTAATTCTTTCTATCCATGAGGATGGAATGTTTTTCCATTTGTTTGTGTCCTCTCTTATTTCCTTGAGCAGTGGTTTATAGTTCTCCTTGAAGAGGTCCTTCACGTCTCTTGTTAGCTGCTTTCTTAGGTATTTTATTCTCTTTGTAGCAATTGTGAATGGGAGTTCATTAATGATTTGGCTCTTTGCTTGTCTATTGTTGCTGTATAGGAGTGGTTGTGATTTCCGCACATTGATTTTGTGTCCTGAGCTGTTGCTGAAATTGCTTATCAGCTTAAGTTTTTGGACTGAGATGATGGGTTTTTCTAAATATAGAATGATGTCATCTGCAAACAGAGACAATTTGACTTCCTCTCTTCCTATTTGAATATGCTTTCTTTCTTTCTCTTGCTTAATTGCCCTGGCCAGAATTTCCAATACTATGTTGAATAGGAGTGGTGAGAGAGGGCATCCTTATCTTGTGCCGGTTTTCAAAGGGAGTGCTTCCAGCTTTTGCCCATCCAGTATGATATTGGCTGTGGGTTTGTCATAAATAGCTCTTATTATTTTTAGATATGTTACATCAATACCTAGTATATTGAGAGTTTTTAGCATGAAGTGGTGTTGAATTTTATCAAAGGCCTTTTCTGCATCTATTGAGATAATCATGTGGTTTTTGTCATTGGTTTTGTTTATGTGATGGATTACATTTATTGATTTGGATGTGTTGAACCAGCCTTGCATCTCAGGGATGAAACTGACTTGATTGTGGTGGATAAGCTTTTTGATAAGCTGCTAGATTTGGTTTGCCAGTATTTTATTGAGGATTTTCGCATCGATGTTCATCAGGGATATTGGCCTGAAGTTTTCATGTTTTGTTGTGTCTCTGCCAGGTTTTGGTATCAGGATGGTGCTGGCCTTATAAAATGAGTTAGGGATGAGTCCCTCCTTTTCAATCATTTGGAATAGTTTCAGGAGGAATGGTACCAGCTCCTCTTTTTATCTCTGGTAGTATTCAGCTGTGAATCCGTCTGGTCCTGGGCTTTTTTTGGTTGGTAGGCTATTAACTACTGCCTCAATTTCAGAACTTGTTATTGGTCTATTCAGGGATTCAACTTCTTTCTGGTTTAGTCTTGGGAGAAATTTATCCATTTCTTCCGGATTTTCTAGTTTATTTATGTAGAGATGTTTATAATATTCTCTGATGGTAGTTTTCATTTATGTGGGATCAGTGGTGATAGCCTCTTTGTCATTTTTTGTCACATAAGAATTTATATTTACTTGAGATAGGCATTTTTCAAGGACTTAAATTTTATTTTATATTATTTAACCTCTTACAAGGTATAGAAAATTCAGTCTTAGATATTCATTCAACATTTTTTATTATTAATTCATTTAACAAATACCCTGTTGAATTATCTTCTCTAAATTGGTTATGTTATGGCCTTTATTAAGTGGTAGGAAAAGAAAAATTCACAAATCACAGTCTCAGTGAAATCTGCTTTTGCTATAGACTAATGGCCCTTTACAGTTGAGAACTACCTTTTTTTAAAAAAAATTTTAATCAGGTCTGACTTTTAAGAACATATGCACTTATCTGGAAATTGAAACAATATTATCTAGTATATCCTAGGAATCTTGAAATTTTAAAATATATCACATATGAAGCACATAGTAGTTTCATAAGTGTCTAGCACTTTAAAAGTTATTATTATTGTACTACTTCTATTATTACTATATTACTATTATTTGTACTGTATGTAAGTTGCCTTGAAATTCCTAGATCCTGGATCCAGAAAAATTAAAATATGAGAGAGTTGATATATAAGAAAATTCAAAAGTAGAGTTAGCAAAACTGGTTTTTTAAAAATTGCTGCAATTTTGTTGCAAGTTTGAATACAGTCTTGGAATTCTTTGGGTAATATGGTAAAAAATTATCTCAGCTAAATTGTATATGATTTTTACCAACAGGTTAGTAGGAACTGGTAAATTTAAATAATGTATTTATATCTATTGCCTGAACAAACATGGTCTTACTCAAGCCAAAATGTAAATTTGAGATCTTTCTCCTGTCACACTTGATATGGTTTAGCTGTGTCCCCACCCACATCTCACCTTTAATTGTAATAAACCCCACAGGCCAAGGGCAGTCCCAGGTAGAAATAATTGAATCATGGGGGCAGTTTTCTCCAAACTGTTCTCGTGGTAGTGAATAAGTCTCACGAGATCTGATGGTTTTATAAATAGAAGTTCCCCTACACAAGCTCCCTTGCCTGCCATGTAAGGCATGTCTTGCTTCCCCTTCAGCCATGATTGTGAGGCCTCCCCAGCCATGTGGAACTGTGAGTCAACTAAACCTCTTTCCTTTATAAATTACCCATCTTGGGTATGTATTTATTAGCAACGTGAGAACAGACTAATACAACACTCATTCTTCCTTTGGTTACAGTATTAATGAGGTTATTGAGTAAACTGGATTAGATAGAGGCCGACCAAAAAGCAACTTCATTTTTTCATACCACTGCATTTCTTTCATGGTCTTCTAAGTCTTTTCTCAATCTTGTGATATTCTGGGATTATGCCAAATCCTTTATCTTCATTTTCAAATATAAACAAATTATCTCATTTTCTATTAGATCTTCAATCTCTCATGAAATTCAAACTTATTTCCTCTCACAGCTTAGCCTGAGAAATCTTATTTTCCCCACCCTGCCTTACTACTCATCACCTCCATTCACTGTGTGGTCTCAGGGTTCTTCTGGGAGTAGAATGCTGTCTTAGTCTATTTAGGTGCTATAGCAAAATATCATAAACGGAGTGGCTTATAAACAACAGACATTTTTTTCTCTCGATTCTGGAGGCTGGGAAGTCCAAGATCAAGGCAGACTAGGTATCTGGTAGGGCCCAAACTTCTGGCACATAGATGGCAGTTTTTTGCTCTGTCCTCCCATGGTGAAAGGGACTCACTAGCTTCTAACCCTCTGGGGTCTCTTTTATGAAGACACTAGTCTCAATCATGAGGGCAGAGCTCTTCCAAAGGCCTCACTTCCTAATACCATCACCTTGGGGATTAAGATTTCAACAAACAAATTTTGGGAAAACATAAGCTTTCAGTCCACTGCAAATGGGGAGAAAAAAAGAGGTGAGGGTAGATACAAAGCTACTGCTTGACTGGTAAATGTGCAGTCTGGCATGGGAACGCTTGTCCAAATGCTAATCCTTCCCGTAATGAGTTTCTCAGAGATTCCTCCACTAAGAACTTTGGCTTCAATCCACTAGCACCTTATGCCTCTTACCCAATCCCTGGAGTCTTTAAGTCCACTTTTCCCTGTTTAAGGTTTTGCACAGTTTCTTCTAAGACAGTTCAGAATCATATCCCTTCATCAGAGTTCTCATTTGGCCCCAGGGAAGCACACCTTTTCTCCACTGCAGATGAGATTGTGGTGCATTCTTCTGAATATTCTATAATAACAAAGACCTAGCCAGCTTTTAAAATTTAGACTGTTTTTCAGACATAAGTCAGATACTAGCTCCCAAATCTCTCATATTTATAAAGACATTGTAGTAGGTACCAATAAGGTTCTCTTGACATCTTCTTTCTCCCCTATCCTTATGTACTCTGAGAATGAGTGATGGCTAAGTGTTGCCTGATATTTTGGGGGTCGTCTCTTACAAAGTTCTATAAGGATGTTCTGACACATTTTTTATTGTGAAAAGGTACCAATATCTTTTGTTCTCAGATTTGGGGATCTCAGCCAATATAGAGACAAAAAGAATCATCCCTTTTGACGTTAGAATAAACAGAATAATTTATGTTACTTTCCCCTTTGTTTAACTATTCCCTTGAGAACAGAAGTCATGTTTTATGCAGCATTGTAGCTATTATAGCAAAGAGCACAGTGCATTGCATATGTTACATGCTCAATATGTACTGAATGAAGGTATAGTTAGGAGTAGTTTTACTACTTGCCTCTTCTACCAAAACACAGCCAGGGAACTTTTCATTATTAGATGCAATCAGGTTCCTTGCTGGCAAGAAAAAGATGGCATATCCAAAGAGTTTAACTAAAGAGTAGTAAATGAAAGAATTATTTGTGTGGGCCAAGACTAAGGAAGCCAAGGAGATAAAACACCTTAGAGATTAGTAACAGTGAGAAGTCATTGCCACCCTTAGGTCTGAGAGAGTAAGGGGAAGGAATGATGTTCCTAAATCATGAAGGATGCTGGAGCTGTGAAAGACAAAGGGTCTGATGGGATCCAAGGTCAAAGCAGAAGGTTGTCACTGTCAGGACAGTGGCAAGGCAGGAAGAGCGTATGGGCATGAACCCAGGGTGATAAATACTCAACTTCTGTCTCCTCCCATCCTCCATTTTCCTGTCAGTTCCTGCCATTGGCTGAATCCAACTGGAAGCCAGATGGCAAGGGGACTTGAGCAATGTAGCTCTGGAGGTCAGCCCTGTGGGATGGAGAGGAAGACAGAGAAATGCACATAATGAATCATAGAAAAGGGTAGGTGGCAGGGAACAACAGCAGGCTACTACAGTTGGAAAAATCAAACCAGTGTATTTAAGCCATTAGGAGAAATACTACATAGTGCATAGTTGTCGTTTATAATCAAAACGCTCCTTTTGTGGTCTACTTCATTTTCACGACAGAGTAAACACCTTTGAATCAAAATCTCGGATTTTAACTTTGATTTTTGTTTGCTTATTATATGCTTTCTTCAAAACACGTTTATAACAATTTGCAAAGATATTCAGATATAATGACAAATCTACAAAATATGTAACATGGTGAGATGAACTAAGATTAATGCTAAAGGAAAATATGGGTAGAAATGTTGGATTAATTGAAGTTAATTCACAGAATATGGGCCATATTGTAAACCATAAATTTGGTTCTGTGATTTCTTGAGTCAGTTCTAAAAATATTTCTCTCACATAATATTTATTGAATCCCTATGATGTTTTTTAGATGCTAGAAATATGGCAGTGAGCAAGAAACAAGGTCATGCGGCATTTATATTTTCATGAGAAATAAAAAAAGAAAACAAACATATAAGACAACTTCAAATTGAGATAAATGTTATGGAGAAAATATACTAGGATAATGAGACAGAGTGACTAGGGCAACTCCAGGTAGTGTGCGTGAGATAAAAACCTCTTTGAGAAATAGTATTTATGCTGAAACTTCAATGATAATAATCGTGGTGAAGGGGAGTGGGAGCAAAGAACAGACTATGAAAAGATCTGAACCAGCTATATCTCACTAGTAACTATCACATTATTCCTAAAGGAAAATATCTTCAAGGTTGCAAACAATAAATACTTGCAGAATATTTGGAGGTCAAAACTTCCTGTTTACACAGACAGAACCTCCTGTTTTATTCGTTGTTGCATATGCTGCTTCTTTTTTATAACCATCCTAGATACTGTATTTTAATTTTCACCTCTGATCAGTTCAACAAAACTTTATTTAACAATTGCCATGTGTCCAAATATATAAAGAGTATTTAGTTACAAGAGCTGTCATCACAGAATATCACAAACGAGGTGGCTTAAACAACAGAAATTTATTTGCTCACAGTTCTGGAGGCGAGAACACCAAGATCAGGTGTTGTCAGGGTTGGTGTCTGGTGAAGCCTTTCTTTCTGGCTTGCAGATTGCCACCTTCTCATAGTGTCTTCATATGGCCTTTTCTCTGTACTTGCTTGGACAGAGGGAGTGCTCTCTGGTTTCTCTTCTTTTTGTAATGATATCAATTCTATTGGATTAGGGCTCTACCCTTATGACGTCATTTACCCTTGCCTCATTAAAGGCCCTATCTCCAAACACTGTCATATTGGGGGTTAGGGCTTCAACACAAATTTGAGGGTGGGAGTTAAAATTCAGTTCATAAAAATCACAAAGAACTGGTATGTAAGGACTTAAAATAGTATAAAAGAAAATATAAGAAAAAAAATCAGGTTTCAGATGGATTGACACAAACTAAACATTCTAAAGGAAAGATTAATGAAGATTTGAGTTTTTCAAGAGACTTTTACAGAGAAAAGGCAACATAATCTGAGTCTTCAAGTATCCTGTTTGGGGGATTTTGAATCTGTTTACTGAATGAAAATAAGTATCAGAATTGTTTCCTTCATTGGGCTGCCATTTTTTATTATGATGGAACAAATACATTGGAAAATCACAAAGAAAGCATGCATGTGATCCATCTACCTGATAAAATGTTTAACTCACTAGTAAATGAATGCAAATTAAAAGAAGAATTTCTGTGGCTTTAACATCACATTATAGCCCAAATCCAATCATTTGTCACTACCTGCATTGCTCCCAGCTGAGTGAAGCTATCATCATCCCTTGCATAGCTTATTACAATAGGTCACCTAACTGGTCATCCTGCTCTGCCCTTGCTCCACTTCAGTCAGAGTGGTTTCTGTGCAACATAAGTTAAGCCATTTCACTCTTTTGTTCAAACTCTCTAATGGCATCCCATTTCACTCAGGAAAAGAAAAAAGCCAATTTCCCTGCAAGTATCCTCAAGTTCCTCTACCATTCCTCATTACATGCCTGAACTCATCTTGAAGAAAAGTGTCCTAACCCTATTGTGTATGACACCCAAGCTGGAACCTCAGCTTTACATTTAATAGGCTAGCAGGCTCTGGTGATGTGGTTTTTGGTAGGACAAATGTACTCCATAGTTGTGTATATGTTGTTATACTTCATTCAATGTAAAATGGGTCTTTTGGTGAAAGGACATGTTATAAAGGAACCCATGATGATAGATGAGTTCTTGGATAACAGCACAGGTAGTAGTGGTGCTAGTGGTGGGCAGGAAAAACAAACCCACAAACAGACTCTTATCAATTTCAGCAAGGTCATATCACTCTCTCTCATAGGATGGACAGTCTGATATAACTGACTTGCCAGTAAGAGCCTGGTTGATGTACTCAAAAGATATCAATCTGAAAATCTGAGTCAGATATTCAGAAGCAGCAGTAGCTAGATAAGCCTTAATGAATGAAAGTTCATGCTATGGGACCCATGTATAGTCTCCATTCTTGCCATCATGGCATTTGGATCATTGGACAATTGCAGAAGTACTGGGCTGGCCAAGGACAGACTGTAGATGAATCATCCCATCTAACTGGTTGTGCAATAGCTTCTATGCAACATATGCTTTCTGGGAGGTCTTGATGTGAGACACATTGAATCCACTCCTATAAGTCTACCGTCATGCTTTTTCACCAGATTTCTTTTTCCTGGTCCTCCAAAATTGTCTTCTAGACCATGAACAACCAACTGAACCATTTGAGAGGGTCTATTTATTTTCTTACCTTAGGCAGTTTCCACTTCCACACCAAGTTGGAGACCAGGGGTATTGCTTGAATCTCTACCAATGAGAGGATTTCCTATCACTGTTTTTGAGGGCCACCCCTCATGGAGGCCTTTATGGGTTAGCATTTTAATTTTGTCTTGCAGCATATTGAGCTGTGTTATCGATGAACCAAACCTGGGTATCTTTCATCTTCTGGCAACTGATCATAGGAAATTCCCCAACAGGCAATAAATGTGAGCAGAGGAAGAGGAATAAGTGTAATGTAGACAGATGACATAAGGTTTGGGTCATGTAATTTACCTGTGTCCAATCTTAATATATACCTTTGCTCCTGTGTCTGATGCAAATGTATGACTTGTAGGTTTGATAATGCCTAGCTCATGATGAGCGTATCTGGTTGCACGGTCGTTCAATATTTCACGATTATGTTCTTATTCTCTACTGTGGCCCAGTGCCATCCAAGAGATGCTTTTTGAATGGTTAATTGTTCTTTGTTACAAACACATGGCCTTGCTAGACAATGGGTTCAGGAATCCACTGGGCCTACTGTAGGATGGATCTGAGCCAAAAGTCCATTTTTCACTTGATTGCCTTAATTCCACACTCTGATGGGCCAGTGGACCAGTGAGATTTGGAGTCCCAAGGGTTTAGCATCATTTCACATGTAGGGTAGTAATCCTTGAAAAGTTTAGGTATTTTCTCCCTTTTTTCCCATGCATGACTGCCCTAGAAAATGAACACAGGTCCCTTTGGTTAGGCTAGGATGAATGTTTCCATGTAAATTTTTGGCAGTGTAATAGGATTCTTCCTCAAAGAGAACCTCAAAGAGAACTACTTCATTCAGTCTGTGGATTGACTCTAGCTGGCAAGAGTGTTGTGGGCTGTGACTCACTTTGCTTTTAGAAATCAAGTAAGACTTTAGTAGAATGTCCATTTATACCAGTTACAGGGTCACCATGATCATTTAATCATTAACAAAGGTTTCTGTAGGTCAGGCCATTCAGATTATTGCTGCAGCCTGGCTGCACATCTCGGTAATTATCCACACCTTGTCACTGGCAATTAAGTATTCCACTTGACCTCTGTTATTCCAGGATTCCATCTGTTTTGTTAGAATCAGGGAGCTCTTTTCAGTAGTAATGTTTCCCAGCAGCATTCCTGACTTATAGAGTTTATCAGATATCTTGGTGCTCCCTTTACCTATGCATTTCTCAGGGTCTTGGTGAAAAAAGAGTTCTCTAGATTCACCAGAAAAAATAGATATGGGGAAGGTAAGTAGATCACACATAGTAAGTTTCTCTCCAGCCCCTCCCTTGACTTTTGGATTTTGGCAGGGGTCAGCAAACACTTTCGTTAAGGGGCCAGATGAGAAAAATTAGGCATTGTGAGTCATATGATCTGTGTCATAACTACCCACCTCTGTAGTTTTGGTATGGAAGTTGCCAAAGACAATACATAAAATAACAAGTATAGCTGTGTGGCAATAAAACTCTATTTACTAAAACAGTTTGCAGACTGGATTTGGTCCATGAATTACATTTGGTTGACCTGTGTCCATTCTACAGTATACCAAGAAAGTTCGGGCATTTATACTTCATTTATTGCTGGGTACTGTGGGTTCAGGTTTATGTTAGTCATTCAAGTAAATTGATAAAATTATTATCATCCCCCTTTGAATTATCAATCTCTGGTTTATGTACCAATATCAATAAATTCAATCAGATAAAATATCACATTATTGTCACCCTGTTCTATCATCTTTAGAACCTACAGATACACACACAGACACACACACACACACACACACATGCGCACACACACGTATTCCTCAGGAATAACTGGCAAAAATCTTGAAATTCTCTTGGGGTCTGTGGTATCTCTACCTATTCACACTTTGTATTTCTGATCTAATTAGATCTGAGTCTAGAGACATTGAGAAGCAGTAGACATGGGTTATAGGGAGGACCAGCAGTTCTTTTCAAAGTCATGCCTTCGTAAGAAATCATTACAGGTCTTTAGGCAAGGGGAGGTTAGATTCAGATAGTGGAACAGGGGCTGCTTCTGCCCGGAAGGGAAGCTCAGAGGAATTTGTGAGTTCAACTCTTTGAACTTCACTGAAAACTGTTCAGATGTCACCATCTCAATTTTTAGGGCCTCTTCAGCTAGTGAAATGGTAGCTGAGTTTGGCTCTCTCCGTTAAAAATCCCAAAGGGAAGTAGATAATATTCAGGGCAGAGTTAACACATACTTTTTTGTTTTGTTTTGTTTTGTTTGTTTGTTTGAGACGGAGTCTCTCTCTGTCGCCCAGGTTGGAGCGCAGTGGCGAGATCTCCACTCACTACAAGCTCCGCCTCCCAGGTTCACGCCATTCTCCTACCTCAGCCTCCCGAGTAGCTGGCACTACAGGTGCCCGCCACCGCGCCCGGCTAATTTTTGTATTTTTAGTAGAGATGGGGTTTCACCGTATTAGCCAGGGTGGTCTCGATCTCCTGACCTCGTGATCCACCCGCCTCGGCCTCCCAAAGTGATGGGATTACAGGCGTGAGCCACCGTGCCCGGCCAACACATACTTTCTTCCCTGGCTTCTTATGGTACCATCTGAGCCTCACCATGACACTCAGCACCTTCCAACTGTAGTGATTATATCAACATAACATTCAATGGTAGACCATCATCTGACTGAATTTTTAAATTGACACATTGACACATTCATATGTGTTGTGTGTGTGTGTGTATATATAGTACATATATATGAAATATTTATATGTGCATATATATAGTACATATATATATGAAATATTTATATGTGCATATATATATAACATGAAAGAATAAAGCGTATTTTCAATATTGCATTGTTTCCCCTTCTTATTTGAGAGAGAAAGAGAAAGAACAGAAAAAATCTGGATTTTAAAATTTGCTGTGGAATAGATCCTTTTCCAAATTCAATTTTTAACATTCTTGCTTTTTAAATATTGAGCTTTCTAGTAGCTATTAACTGCATCATTCTTCAGTTATTTGAGTTGAGACTTTACCTTTCTTTTTTCCTCACCGATATACTATAGTATATTTTTCTAACTGGGTCTTCTTCCAGTTAGACAACTTCCATTCAGATATCTCTTTGGAAATGTTCATAGATTTATAATTGTCCTTTGTGGTCCTTCCTGTTATTAACAATGATATTGTTTTATATGAAGATGGTTGTGGTGTTGGGCTGCATAACAGGCCATAATTAAAGGCCCTTCCTATAACCATGCTCTTTGCCATGTGGCTTTGCAGATCTTCCCACAATATTTCTGCTATGGCCAATTGAATGGGGTAGCAGTGAGGGTATGCCATTTGCAGGGCCAGACCTTGAGAGACCTTGACTATTTCTACTTGTCCTCTTGTGCTGTCTGCCATTGACGTGAGAGGAGTTTCCTCTCATTAGCTGCTGCCTTGTCAACATGAGTTCAAGCATAAACACACACGAAGTAAACCTAAGCAGAAACCCCAGCAGGTAACCATGCCCAACTTGAATGAGAGGCACCCAACTGGGTCAATAAACTTCCTCCCCACCCACAGCTATATTACCTTAAAAAATGTCTCTAATAGTGTGGCACTGAGATTTTTTTTGTTTGTATGTAGCTTTGTTCTGGCAATAGCTAACTAATACGACAGTAATACATGGATATTTTGTAGCAACTAATGCTCCAGCTCCTTTGCATTAGTTTTTTATCATACAAAAAATGATTATTTCATATACATTTATTAATACAAATATAGCAGAACATTATCTGGCATACAATATGTTTTAAATTTAACTTTTTCTTGAGGTCAGTTTTTCAGAGTCAAAATCTTGGCTATAGTTGTTTACAATAATTTCATTTTTGGATTTGTTTACAATAATTTTACTTTTGGATCAAATTGCATCAATAATATCCATTTAGTATTCCAATAATTCAAATAAAAAGTGCATTCTTGCTTTAAAAGTTTGTTCTTCTTTATTTAGCCTAAAAATTTTTAGACCATTGACATTTTTTAAAAATTGGCTCAGTATAACTATTCAATTGTATTGATAGAGTTCTCACAGTTTTTACTGTTTAAATTAATGTGAAGTAACAACAAGTCTTTTAAATTAAGACCCTAGTAACCATGTCCATCATCTTTCAAATATATTTTTCTGGGTTCCAAAGGAGTTTGCTTTATTCAATTAGTAGAAGGGTGATTATCTCACACAATAAAGACATCTTGGATGCAGTGCAGTTGGTGGTGAATAGTTTGCCTGATTTTTCAAGGAATTTTTTTTGTCAACATTGTTCTAGAATCTAGGAGTGTGAAATTGTGGTTTCTATAGAGTATAAACAAGTCTCATAGCTGGAAAGTCAAGTAAATTAATTTTAGTTCTTCACTTAAACTACTGCTGAGAAGTACTTCATTTCCCAATTCTTCTTTCTCTAAATAGATTAAGGGTTACATGAAAGTCAAGTTGTGCTCATTTGTCCTTTCTCTAGAGAGATTTCACCTGACTGCTTATTTATCAGTTTCTTCTTAACGCAATTGGTTTCTTTCTTTCCCTACTGTCCCTCTGTCCCTGCCTCCCTGACTTCTGTTGTTGCTATTCGCCCTTTATTTATTTCTTCCTATCTTCATTGTTTTGATTGACCAAAATTGAAGACAAACAATCTTAATATTCCTGACCTTTTAAAAAAGAAAACAAGCCAAAGAAACAACTCTTCAGAATAAAACCACATAATAACTCAATCTTAAGGGATTATTATAAAATTAGGACATGAATCTTCCTTGTACTCCCTCTGATTCAACTCATGGTTCCTATGTTGTGCTAAACACTCAATTGACTTGGCATTCAATAAATCCTTATTGGTCCATAAATTACGTGTTTTCGAGTGAAGCTCTGATTTATGGAGAAGAAGCTTCATAAAAGAGGAGAGGAATGACTATACTGGATGACTTTTATGGAAGAACTTGATTATCATAAACTTCAGGTTGAATTTCATAAAGATGAAAATAATTCTCTTCAATAAGAATGGCTCAGATTCATTGATCACTTTTGTTGTGCCAGACACTGGACAAATATACAAAAATTATTAGTTACTCTAATGTAGTTAATGAGAAACCTAAGGAACAAAAAGTTTAGGTATCTTGTTAAGTCACAGAGTCAGGAAGTAGTGGAGATGGGATTAAAACCTAGGTCTTCATGAATGTGAAGTCTACATCTTTATGTTCTCTTCTGTTTAGACCTGTAAAGTTGAAAGTACCAAAAAGACTCCATTCAAGTCAGAAGAATCTCTTATAAAATCAACCACCAGCACAGACACATACATGAAGCAAGTTAAAATTTTTAGCAGAGATAGAAAAACATCAAAAACGTTTATCAGAAGAACTTGTGATGCACAAGTGACACTCAGAATATTTGAAAATATATATATGACTTTTTAGCCTCAAATCTTTCACATGCAGCCTTAAAGATTTTGGCAGTGCTAGGAGATGTTTGGAAGGAATCTATTCACGTTGCCCTCCTTTCTAATGGAAATAAACATGTTGTGCATCTCTGTCTCAAACTGGATTAGAAAAATAAATGTAGTAAGCCAGGTATCCCAGGAATTGTACAAAGAAAGAGGATCTCTTATCCCAACCTTTGTCAACTCAACTTAGAAAGAAGAAAGTATGGATGAGAAATGGCTTCTCCAACTCCAAATGACCAAACACATTAATTGAGCATTTAAGACACACAGAGCTTTAGCTTAGGAAAAGGGGTTGATACAGAAGGCTGATGAGACAGGAGAACATGCAATCTATTTGGAGAGAAAGATATTAACACAGTATAAAAGTTCTCAAAAGATGATACATGGTCATTTTGCAAAAATATTAGAGAAAATATGTTCTATAATAATTGAGAAAATAGAGAAAGACCTCTTCAGTAGATGTGGTAGGGAAAAGGAAGGATCAGCAAAAGTAAAACGACTCAGCCTGGGGCAACTAAGGCAGGCCAGTAGAAGAAAAACATAACTACTCTTGAAAATGGTATCTACAACATAATGTATGTAGTATGTGACAGCCAGATAGGACGAGATATAGTGAGCCACGATTCTACAGTGGATGTTGTGAAATAATAATACTGTACATAGTACTTATTTAACTTTTATTATGTGCCAGGCACTTTTATGACGCCTTGCTACTCTAAGTGTGAGTCACAGACGAACACCTTCAGCATTATCTAGAGCTTGTTAAAAATGCAGAATTTCAGTCCTCACCCCAGACTTACTGAAAGAGAATTTGCATTTCAACATGATTCCCAAGTGATTTGTAAAGAACATTAAAGTTTGAGAAGCACTGTATCAGAATGCATTACTTGGTTAATTCTTACAACAACAATATGGGAAGGTACTATTATTAGCCTCATTTTATAGATGAGAGAACTGAGGCACAGAGGACACAAAGAACTTGGATTAATTAAATGCCTGCAGTTAGTCAGTGGCAGAGTAGGATTCAAACCCATGCACCCAGAGCACCTGCCTTTACTGACTACATTATTCAGTTCCCTTGATCAGCGCACTGGGCACAGAAACTCAAGAGCAATTGCCAGTTGGATACAACCAAATATTTTCCTTCAGTAGCAATTACATTTCTTCTTTTAATTCAGGACTATGGGAAAATTTCAGGGTCTCCACTCAGAATAGAGGTAGCCAGAGTTTGAAATGAGAACTAAATTCTGTCAATTATTCAGAACATCTAAAAGGAAATAAATACATAGCTGATTGTAAATAATAAATGGTGTAGTTCTGTTTAATTTCTCAGGAAGTGGTGGATGTGGCATAGAGGTGAGTGTGGCTAAAGCAAGCGTCTTCTCTCAGGGAGTAAGTTTGAAATGTCCCCTGGGTCTCCTCTTTGTTTCCATGTCAGTTTGTGGAGCGATTATTGCATTTTGTTACTGGAGTTAGAATTCCAGCCACAGAGAACTCTTAGTCTTCCCATCTGCAACTGTTTATAATTCAAATTCTGAATTCAGATTCTAGATTTTTAATTATACTTATATTTAAGTGACAGGCTTCCATTTTAAGTACAGTTGATCCTTGAACACTGTGGGGATTAGGGGTGCCAACACCCCCATGCCATCAAAAATCCACATGTAACTTCACTTCCCCCAAATCTAACTATGAGTAGTCTACTGTTGACAGGAAGCCTCTCAGATAACATAAACAGTCGGTTAACACATGTTTTGTATGCTATATGTATTATATGCTGTATTCTTACAATAAGGGAGCTAGAGGAAACAAAATGTTATTAAGAAAATCATAAGGAAGAGAAAACACATTCACAGTATTGTACTGTATATGTGGATACCTTAAGTGTACATCATCTGTTTACAAGATGAATCGTCCTTCTCAAAAGGCGGGCAACTGCAGCTGCAGACCTCAATCTATGGTATATACCAAGCAATTCAACTTTTTCTTGTAATATCATGACTTTTCTCTGCTTCTTGGGAACACTTCCAGCATCATTAGTGGCACTTCGTATGGGTCCCATGATGTTATTCAAGGTTTACTGTTTTGCACCGAACACAATGAAAAATACTCGAGAACCACGAGAGATCACTTTTTACTGTGACACGCAATTTACTGCAGAGACGAACTGCTCACTCAGAAATGATTAGCGTCACAGCATGGCTTAAGCGGACATTGGTAACACTTGAGCTCACCACCATAGCAACAAGCGGTGGCTACTAAGTTATTCCAGTAGGACAGTATGTGTACTACTGTTGATTTTATGCAGTTGCAATTTAATAATACATCTTTACATTTGTTTACATTTCTCTCGATTGCAAATGGCACCATTACAGTGTGTGTTTATGTAGGTAAGATTTGATCAATTTTAACTTTTTATAATAGATTTGTGTATGTTTTATGGTAGCAAATGATAAGACTAGAAGCTACATATATTTTATATATTCATGACATACTTGACATTTTCTTATTTTTAAAAACTATTTCTAGGTTATGCAGTTCATCTGAGTTTTTTCAAATCGTCTCAAATCTCCAAAATTTTTTCCAATATATTTATTGAAAAACTCTGTGTATAAGTGGATCCACGCAGTTCAAACCTATGTTGTTCAGGGGCGGCTGTACATTCTGCAAATTCCTGTTGCCTCTTTTTTTTTTTTTTTTTTTTTTTTTTGGTGTGAGGGAAGAGCCCTCTCACTGTCCGTGTGATGCCACAGCTTTCTTTACTATCTCTTTAAAAACTTTTACTGATTTGCTTGGTCTGTTCATGATGTTACTGATCCTAACTCTGAGGAAAAATTTCCATGTTGAAATGTGATGGAAAAAGTTCCCCCAGAGGATAGAGAATCTTGGAGTAAATGATAATTTCTGGGCATCTCAATTTATTGTCCATCTTGCCTTCTTGTAACCCCCCACCCCGGAGCTTTAAAATTAACCATTCTGCCAGCTGTCATGTAGGCTGCATATGTTCAAAGTGACTTTAGCAAACAGCAAGACAGGTTATCTTTTGAGTAATGTATGTAGATACTACTAAGGCTGTCAAGCTATCAACGACTATTTTACTATCTATCCTGAAAATAATTTTGTGAAACTAGGTTTAAGGGGAATAAAAATCTACCATCTTAATACTCAAATAAAATTAGGATGGTCCTCATGTGCATCCCATATGAAGATATAAATAAATAACATAGAAAACCAGCTAAAATTTGTATAAACACATTCTTTTCAACACTGTGAAATAAGTCATTGGCAAATTAGCAGAATTACCTTCACTTTTCTGTGGATATGGACATCACTCTTTTGTTTTTTACAGAAAGAGAATATTGAGTGCTATAGAGTAAAGCTAGAAATTTCAAGAGCTATATTTTTGAGCATGAGAAATATCACATTTGTAAAATGTGAGAAGAAAAGATAAGAGGCAAGCTCTACTTACACTGTTGTAAAGTAAAAGTGCATGACAGTTGGAGGAGACAGGCCGAGATCCTAATCATGACAATGTTACTATGACTTGATCCTTTTTGCATGCTCTGAGATAAATTCCCTGCTGGGCTCTGTACTTCAAGAAGCTGTTATCTGCAAACTAAAATTCAGGGCTAAGATCCACCACTGTAGTGGGAGATTTGGGGGCAGGAAGCAGGATGACAGGGCACCTCTTCCCCATTCTGCTGGATCACCAAAGGTGTTGCATCTCTTCCAGGATCCCAGGACTCTCTGGACATACCTTTCCAGGGAGGTCCCTGGTGGACAGCTTCTGGGCTTTATGAATGCCACTGCCTCATTTTGGATGATAGCAACTTCCTTCTGTTGCTAACCTTGGGGTTGTTTTACTGTACCTTCTTTAGCACTTAGCACTTCTAACATCCTTTTAAATAGTGCTTTGTATCAAATGCCCTCTACCGAATTACTGGTGGTCAGTTCTGTTTTCCCAGGTAGACCTGATGTATACTAAATCTCTTTGAATCCCCGTTTCTTCATCTACAGAATTAAATAATGCCTTTCTTTGATGTTTGTCACAGCGACTACAGAAAACATATATATCATTTGCCAGGCCCCAGCCAAATGCAGGTTTTTCTACTGAAAATGTTATTAAAACCATTCTCATTTGTTTAGTTTTTGCAAAACCTGCTTCAATGTCATAATGGCAGGATTGTGTAGTTTCTAAAGAGACCATGTAGTTTGTAATGCCTAAAATACTT
Source organism: Macaca thibetana thibetana (assembly GCF_024542745.1). Classification (NCBI taxonomy): domain Eukaryota; kingdom Metazoa; phylum Chordata; class Mammalia; order Primates; family Cercopithecidae; genus Macaca; species Macaca thibetana. Next base: position 23,530,189 of record NC_065588.1, on the reverse strand, counting down.
GCCATTTGGCCCTTTTCAGAAAAAGTATGCTGACTCCTGGCATAGTTTTGTCTCATAATAAGTGTTCCCTAATTGGTAGCTTCCATTTTTCTCTTACATTGTATATTTCTAGTTGTAAGTCTTCATTATGATGCTGCATAGGGAATTATCCTAGAGGTGACATTAAAGAGCTCCTGTCTGTTAGAATTGGGAGGGGAAGTTAGAGATGATCTATTTCTGTCCCCCATTTTCAATTGATTCCTGTGGTTTATTTCCACACTCAGAGTCTTTGACAGTAAATCAAACTCAATAAACAGAAGAGTAGCTTAACACGGGTGATCCACGTAATAGGTAAAGAAAGCTTAAGTTATTGAAATAAATATCTCAACTGTGTATGAAGTGATGAAGTGTCACAAAAAAAGTACATTTTAAGTTCTCACTTGTGTATGTGCTGCAAATGATAGATATGTTTTCTATAGTCGCTATGACAAACATATATTCCCCTGGGCTATATGACCCTGCAGCCAATACAGCCAATAAAAACTCAGTGGAAGAAAAAGTGCTTAACCTACTCTCACAGATAAAGCCAAAGTGAGCTTTAGTTTGGAGAGAATTGGCAGGTTAATTAAGAAGTCTGTTGATAATTATGTTAAGAGCACTAACTGATACATAATTCAGCTTGATGTTACTTGACATATAGATGAAACTGATGTTTTTGTGAGAAGTTTAAAATTAGGTATGTGGAAAATTTGCTCTATACCTTGTTACAAGATCAATGGGTTCATACACCAACTGTGCAATAACAGACCAGTACAGCAAGACCTCAGGGTTTGCAGAAGAGAAATAGGTTAAGGATCACAGGGCGGCCAAACGAGGAGATGAGAGGGACCCTTGAAATGGATCTCTCCTAGGAGATCTGGGCTAGGATTGCTAAGGGAATCATGGAAGGCAAGGGGCTGGAAAACTGGGGTTGTTCTTGGTTGGGATAAGGGGGATGAAATCATTAGGATGTAGAAACTCCTTTCTTTGGTGAGTCAGCTCCTCTTTGGGTCTTTCAGATCAGTGGATGTTAGTGGTGTGCAGGACCTGAAAGAACATCTCAAAGGGAAAACAACATTTCACAGTGCTTAAGCTATTATCTATAGGGTGGTTAGGGGAACTCTAATCTTACGACAGGGTCTACATGATTCTGAGGCGCTAGGCAGCAAACCACGCTGAGGAAGTAGGTCAGAGAACCGGCTGATCTCATGATGAATGCTGAATATGCTCAGGCTGGGCATATTCTCATTTCTCCCCTCTCTTCTTCCCTGATTAGTCTTGTAAAATTCATAGGGATGCGTTTAGCCTCTGCCAGTGACTTTTGCCCAAAAGTTGAGTGCGACCTCTCGTAATTGGAAGATATATATAAAAATTCAACTCTAAGACATTTTATAAGGATGTAGTTGATAAAGCATGAGAAGATTGCCTTAACTCTCCGAAGTTTATTTTTTAAATTATAAAATTGGAATTTTGTAGTGTTGCATGGCATTTATGAGGAGTAAACAAGTAAGAAAAGTAAAATGTTTAGCTTAGAACTTAGAACACAGCCAATTAAATAACTGTGCTGTAGTTTCATTCTCCGTTTCTTTGGGACACAAGTAACAGCCAGTTGATTCTCATTTAAAACATATTATCTTGTTCTAACTGATTAATATCAAGCATTGTGTTCTAAATAGGAGAGAATCATACTTCATATTTCTTCGAATATCTGACTGATGGAAGTCCAAGCATAAAGGCATGGGACAATGGGTTGGTATTATGACAAAATGGCAATCTAATCACAGCTTTTGCATACTTATAAGTCATAATATGTTTTGAATGAAGAAATAGTAACATTATAAAAGATGTGACTGGGCACGGTGGCTCACGCCTGTAATCCCAGCATTTTGGGAGGCCAAGGTGCGTGGATCACCTGAGGTCAGGAGTTCCAGACTAGCCTGACCAACATGGTGAAACCCTGTCTCCACTTAAAATAGAAAAATTAGCCGGGCATGGTGGCACGTACCTGTAATCCAAGCTACTCAGTAGGCTGAGACAGGAGAATCGCTTGAACCCAGGAGGTGGAGGTTGCCATGAGCCAAGATTGTGCCACTGCAATCCAGCCTGGGTGACAGAGCGAGACTCCTTCTCAAAAAAAAAAAAAAAAAAAAAAAAGATATGATCTCAGTAGACTGTATTGATAAGTTTTGTTTCATTTTTAGAAGGAATAGAGTGAAGAGTAAATATTTTGAATTCATGTCATCATAACCCTCATTAGAAAAAAAAAAGTTGTTCTAATATGTAAAGGAAACTGCTAAGTAGCCTGAACTCATTTCTATTGTGATTATTATGTTTATAATTATATACATTACTATAAATATAGATATATATTATAATGTTTCCTATAAAGAAACTTAGTGCCCATAGACAAGGCTCAGGCATTCACACACACACACACACACACACGAATCTAAAATTGTTGAAATATTTTGTTAAGACTCAAGAATATTACTTTAAAATGATGGCAACGAAATGATATGGTTTTATTATCAGCCCAGTGAATGATTTCAGATCATTCAAAATATTGCATACTGAATTTACTGGTTTTAAAGGTACTCTTGTGTGTGAAAAAAGTCCTTACTATATAGACAAGTTAAAAAATCAATATCATGAACATCTAAAACTCAGAAAAAAAAACGCATGAAGGATTTACCCCATTTGCCAGAAAATGCTGATGCCATTGGATAACCCCACAGACTTACTACAAATATATTCATACTGTGCTACTTATAGCATATCTTGAGCAAAGGACACCCACGTTAGGCCAAAATGAATGACTGGCCAGATGAAGAACAACTAAGAAAATATTTTTCGTTTTAGTGTCTGAAGAGCCTATGTGATGACTAAGACAATGAGATTAAACCTACATTAATTTGGTATCATATTTTAGGCTAGTTGGAAAACAGGTTGCTTAAAAACCAAATAATCTGAGTATTGTGAATCTAGACTTAATTTCAGGAAATAATTGGAAGCTGCCTGAATTTTTAAAATCTGATCACCTGTAACCAGAACTTTTCAGCTGGAATGTCACATTTCAGAATTTCTCAGTTCTCTTCGCAACAAGTATCAAATGAATACAGTGAAGAGAAAGGCAGCAGAGAGTATATTCAAAAGTCTCAGTGGTGCAAATTTAAAAATCAAGCATTGGTGCAATGGCTCGCGCCTGTAATTCCAGCACTTTGGGAGGCTGAGGTAGTTGGATTACTTGAGCTCAGGAGTTCAAGACCAGCCTCGGCAACATGGTGAAACCCTATCTCTACTAAAAATACAAAAAATTAGCCCAGCGTGGTGGTAGGCGCCTGTAATCCCAGCTACTTGGGAAGCTGAGGCAAGAGAATTGCTGGAACCCGGGGGGTGGAGGCTGCAGTGAGCTGAGATTGTACCACTGCACTCCAACCTGGGCAAGAGAACAAGACTCCGTCTCAAAAAAATAAATAATAAAAATCAAGCATTACATGTTACTTAGCATAAATATTTAACATTGTAGACTCAAAAGCTATGCAAACTTTTATCAATGCTTCTGAGTTCATCTGATCAAACTTCTTCCCTCTAATGTCTTAGTATCTTATTTTTCTCTTACAAACAGTAGTAAAAGATGCTTTACTACTTTAGTTATCTTAAAAGTCATTGAAAAGTAATGCTCTGGAATTTTCATCCAATAAGCTTGAAAAATTAGCACAACAATAAGTCAATTTTGTATTTCTGCTTCATGAAAAAAAGGAATTCCACTTCCCAGAGGAACGTATAGAAATACTGTTCATCATAATTATGACTGTGTAACTAGAAATGTGAGGCATAAACACATTTAGTGCAAAATGTAAATATTGCAACTAAGTGGGTTGGGCACCTGGGTCTCATCTGGATTTCCCTAAAACCAGCTATAGTACTCAGGTAAACACAGGTGTAGGTCTTTTCAAACTTGCAGTATGCTATTCTAAAATTATATGCTAACTCATCTTGTAATGGCCACTTTAATTAACAGCTGCACAAGCTTCAAAAATTAACTAAAATACAGTAACTTTTGGCAGTAAATGAGGAAGTTTGTATATACACACACATGCACACGTATACGTAAAATAAAAATATATACCTGAAAATAAAACCTTTAAAAAAATATGGTAATAGACATATAGAAGCAGTAAACCTAAATTAAATGGAGAGGTAGCAGTGTATTTTTGGAAGGAAAATATATTCTAGATAACGGTAAAAAGAAGTGGTAAAATATAGAAATGCAAAGTGCCTTCTTTGTTTACTTACTCAGAAAGGATGCCTGTCTAAAATTAAGATGCCTATTAGCTAAGAGTAGAGGGAGCAATTTATGCTATCAGGAACCTCCTTCTTTTATGGCCCACTGAGTTCCAAGGCTCTTAGCACACAGGTACTCTCCACAATTAACTTTTCCTGGAGTCCATTGCATATAAAAATGTGTAAGGATTTGAAAGGCCACCATGAGGTAGGAATGGGATTTCTCATCTGAGGCTTCTAATTGACCTCATGAGACACAATTTACCACTCAGGACATGATCTAGAAAAATCAAGGGTACGCCAACATTTTAATACTGATCACTGCAGATAAGGGCAATACAAATTTGGGGATGATTTATATTGAAATTCTGTAAGAAACAATGAGAAATTAAAACAGAATTTAGTATAACTTTTTGCATGGTAGATGCCATTTAAAGAAATAACTACTTCTTATGTAAACAGTGGGAGGGGCTCAGAAGAAAGAGCTTGAACAGAAATGCAGACGATAGTTTCAAAAGTATGCTTGCAGTGAGTTAGCATTCCTCCATATCTCTACATCTTCCCAGGTCAGCCTTCTATACAGTGTGTGCATATCTTTTATGGGCAGTAACACAAGTTGGCAATTTTAATGGGCTGGGGCTCCTGTGACACTTGGCAGGGAGCAAGGTGTTAGAGAGATCGCTACTGTAAGAATACTGCACATTAAAAACAAGTTTCCCAAGACATTTCAGCCTATGAGTTTTGTTGTTGTTGTTTTCTGAAATGAAGTCTCACATTGTTACCCGGGCTGGAGGGCAGTGATGCGATCTCAGCTCACTGCAACTTCTGCCTCCCGGGTTCAAGCGATTCTCCTGCCTCAGCCTCCCGAGTAGCTGGGATTACAGGCAACCGCCACCGTGCTTGGCATTTTCTTTTTCTTTGTATTATTTGTAGAGATGGGTTTTCGCTATGTTGACCAGGATGGTCTCGAACTCTTGAGCTCATGATCTACCCACCTTGGGCTCCCAAAGTGCCAGGATTACAGGGGTGAGCCACCGTGCCCGGCCGCCTATGATTTTTATAGTAAATGTAAAACATAACCTTCTGTTGTGAGTGAAAGTTAATGAACAAGTTCTTCATCTACCTCCAAAATTTTCATTCATTCAGTTATATCTGACAGAACTTCAAGGTGTGTCAGATGTACTCAGAAATAATCCTTGACTCTTCCCAGAATCTGGACCCCATTCTAATATCTGCTACTTACAATGCTATTTGAGAATGATGCCGAGTCACTTCATACTTCTCCCTGTGGCAAAGGTATGAGCTAATACAACCAGCATTTATGGTACCAAATAACCCAGAATATCCTATGCCATCATTGAACTGAAGCCATTCTGTCTTCCACCCAGAAGTGGGAAGAACTTTGTCCTGCACAAACCAGAGAAGTACTGCTTATGATGCCAAGATAAAGAAATGTCCATGATGAAAATAGCTCCTTTGGCTTCAATCTGCAGCCTATTTCCTATGGGGCCCGACTACAGTGCTAGGGGAGGACCAGAGATTTGACATCTTGCAGCCTTCTCTGGATACACACACACACACACACACACACACACACATACACATACATCTCAAAGGTCTACTATCCCATCACTTCATCAAACATACCAGCTCTGATAGAATTCTCTTAGTTCACTGGGACCCTGGCTGCCAGTATTTGACTGAAGTAAATTGACGATTTGTGGCAAGTCCTTTTGGATTTTTACTCATACTGCAGTCAGATGCCTCTCCCTGCCTTTATGATTTTTTCCAGCACCAATTTTTATTTCTAGGTAACTTGCTAAAATGAGTTATTCTTATGGTTTAATGTCCTTCTCTCCCAACCCCATTCCAAAGCTAAGTGTAATGGTCCTACATTCACACCTCTTGCCACTCTTCTTAACAGGAAAAGTGGTCTGTTTCCTGTTGAAACAACATGGTAGCATTTTTTAAATTCAATAAAATTGGCAGTATCTCATAAAATATATTCATGTAAGAAATAAAGATTTGTATTCTAGTCATTCCTCCATCAGTGAGGGGTCCTGTGACCTTTGGAAAGTTCCTTAATTATCCCCTGATTTGATTCTATAAAATGTAAATTGTGAGAGGCATTACTTAATGATGTCATAGGAAATAGTGAGAATGATACTCCAGGAAATCTTTGTAAATATATATATTTAAAAGATAGGTATATATAGAGATATATACATGTCAAATCTGTGATATTTTAAATAATTTTTACATTTAATATTTTAAATTAAATGATTACCTTTCAAATTGCAGGCTTCCCATTCGCAAAGACTTCATCTTTAACAGAATGCCCTTATCTTATTCGAAAATATAGATTTTATTTTTCTCAAGTATGTCAAAGTTTGTTTATGAACAGATAAGTCTTGCATGCCCCATAGACTATAATCAAAAAACAAAACACTTGCAGTAGTACTGAAACCTGCTGTTCTCTTTCCCAGTTTTTCCTATTTAGTTCAAATGTTCAACTGTTTAGCAGGCTGAGATAACTTAATCAATGAAGCTCTTATTTTTGGCATTCTCAGATTCCAAATTAAAATTACATTATATTTTTTTGGGAAAACCCCCCACCAGTACCATCTGTGAATTGAATGGTGTCATTACATCAAAGTACTGCAATTAGAACAATAGGGTAAAATTAATGCCAATGTTAAGTACAGATGTGCCAAATATGATGGGTAGTTGATACACAATTCAAATTGACGACCACGTGCAATGTGGAAAGTATCCAGGCATAACCCCAGATCCAGTTGGCCAATGGATGTCATGATTGCCTCACAGAGAACATATTTAAAAGAGATTTATTTGGCAGTAAGAAAAAGTTAGTTTCAAAAGACCATAGTCTATCCTTGGTTACTCATGCAAAGCTTTCATTATCTCAGGATAAAAATGGGTGCAAAGAAGATAATCCAAAGAGTATACAACATTCCATAACCATGAAACAAAATTCCCACTTTTTTCTGCTTAGGAATAGAATATTCGGTATTTGCATTACATGGTAGATCATATGGCGTTACTGGTCGAATAGTGCTGCTTTTCCACTTTTGTAGCTGAGACAAGCTATTAGCTTTATCATGCAGTAGGGGTTTCTTAGTATATGTTTATAGCATAGTACATTTTATTATTTAGGTTCACCATCTGTAAAACCAGATTTTTTAGATGAATGATCATGGACTAGAATTCCTTTCAGTTTGGTATCTTCTGATGTTTGGGATGAATGTTAGTGCTGAAAGAGTGTTTAATTGCAGACAATCATAAGCTGTTTAATTGCCATCACTTCATGTTGGTGTATTTGACAAAATGTGGTATTAAAAGGAGAGGTATGAGTGGTTCAAGGTGTAAAAGTATCAATGAGTCATTGGCAGCTATCTCTATTAGCACTTCAACTACAAATTTTTATGTGAACATAATTTTGCTACTCAACCTAGAAATTTTTAGCAACAAATTTAAAACAAACATTTTTTTGGGTGAATAGGCATAATTAACCTCTAAGCCTTATAGCAGCAGCTTTTATTTAAGCAAATACGTTTCAGAAATGAGACAATATTTATAAAGCTAGAATAGCAGTTTCTAGGTCAACAATTATGTGGAGATATGAACTGGTGTGTTTCTGTTCAGAAGGCTATCTTGAACTGAGGTCACAGTGATATTTTTCTGTAGAACAAAAAATTGCAGTTGAAGAATGATGGCACATCCATGTTCTTTTCTGAAATGCTACATTTCCACATTCTTTTCCTTCATTATTGCTCAATTTTCTGAATCTTAAGATTTAAAGTGGAGAAGGGAACATGCCAAGAGGCATAAATTCTTATATCTTTCACCACTTGTCATTATGAATACAGATATTTACCAGAAGTCACTTTATGAGTAGTAGTAGTGTTTATCATAATATTCCCCTCAGTCAAATACTCTCATCCAAATGACAAAAAGACTAGGTTAATTTATAGTAACTTAGAACAATATGTACTTACTGAGAATGTAATATATACAAGGGGCTACAGACGAAACATTACTGACTAAACAGCTCTTAGTGTACTTATCATCTTAAAAGAGATCCAAATAATGGAAGGCAAAGCAAAAATGAAACAAATGATATGAGAAGTGTAAGAATTTTTAGTAAGGAGAAGTCACTTAGGTTATAGGGGTCAGGATCCCCTGCAGAGCAGGGTGTAGTTTTGGGCTGAGTTGATGGAGACTCCAGGTAAACAGCATGAACAAATGTAGGAAAAAATCTAGGGAGTAAGAATCATTTGTTTACCCTACAAGGTGAGAAATGAGAGTGACTTGGACTAGGATGGCAGAGGACTAGGATGGCGAGATGGGGCATGGCTCTGGAAATAGTTGGATTGTAGAGGTTCAAGAATTGGCTAATTATTAGAATGTGAGGGATGAGAAATGACGAAGAGAAAAGGTTGACCACAATTTTAAGTAGAGTGTGGATGAAACATCAGGAGCAAATGTTAAGAAGCATTATTTGTATCAGCTCTGTAGGTCCTGGAGAATCTCGAATATCCACCCTGTTTTGGCTTAAGCTAAAAATAAAAATAAAAAAATTATTTACAGTTCAGGTTCGTGGGAAGGATTCTGCAGAAATGACTTTGAGGGCAACAAGAATCGTAGACATGGACAATGTCAGGAATACATTCTTCTCCATCTCCTCTGACTCTTTACTGGCTTCATTCTCTAGGACAGCGTATCCACACATCAATGAGTTTCAAGCTTACAACCTTGCAGTGCTATGATTAACCTTTCCTCAAATTCCATTTGAAAATTTCGGGAAAAGACACTGAGTGTTCCAGCTGAATCACATGACCATACCCGGACCACTTACCGCAAACCACTGTGAATCATGTCTTCATTCTTCAGGCCAATGGGCAGCCTACCTCTCTCTGCAGAAGTACCCATTTGGTATGAAGGAGCATTTTCCAGAATAATAGAATGAGGGTGGGAAGGGAGAACAAGTAAAACAGTAACTATTCATTAAGCCAGACTTAAGACTGACATATTTAATATATTGGTAAATAAATATATGATACATAAATGTAAATATATTAAAATAAATATGTGTATATAACACATTATATAAATGTATATTTCCCTGTTATTATCTTTGCCCCTTCCTAAAGATAATCCTTCTAGTAGATGATATTTTCACTCGTTGACTTGAAGACATTGACCCAGCAGTCCCCTTTCTCTCTCCTACACCGTCAGTTTTCCCCTATCTATGGGATCTTTCCCATCAGCACACATACATGCTATTGTTCTTCCATCATAAAAATAAACTTTCTCTTTTTTTTTTTTTTTTTTTTTTTTTTTTTTTTTTTGAGACGGAGTCTCGCTCTGTCGCCCAGGCTGGAGTGCAGTGGCGCGATGTCGGCTCACTGCAAGCTCCGCCTCCCGGGTTCACGCCATTCTCCTGCCTCAGCCTCCCGAGCAGCTGGGACTACAGGCGCCCACAAACGCGCCCGGCTAATTTTTTGTATTTTTAGTAGAGACGGGGTTTCACCGTGGTCTCGATCTCCTGACCTTGTGATCCGCCCGCCTCGGCCTCCCAAAGTGCTGGGATTACAGGCGTGAGCCACTGCGCCCGGCCACAAAAATAAACTTTCTCTTAACTCCATCTTCCCCATTAGCTACTCTTTTTCTCTGCTACTCTCTTGAAACCAGCATCTTTACTCTGACTTCAATTTCTTTTCTTTTCTTTTCTTTTTTTTGAGATGGTGTCTCGCTCAGTCACCCAGGCTGGAGTGCAGTGGCGCGATCTCGGCTCACTGCAAGCTCCGCCTCCCGGGGGTCACCCCATTCTCCCGTCTCAGCCTCCGGAGTAGCTGGGACTACAGGCCCCCGCCACCACGCCCGGCTAATTTTGTGTTTGTGGTTTTAGTAGAGACGGGGTTTCACCGTGTTAGCCAGGATGATGTCGATCTCCTGACTTTATGATCCGCCCGCCTCGGCCTCCCAAAGTGCTGGGATTACAGATGTGAGCCCCCGTGCCCGGCCCAGCTTCTTTCATTTTATTCTCTCTTAAGCCCACTCCACCAGGCTTCTGTCCTCACCACTTTACCAATAGAAGAGACTTACAGATTTTATCAATTACACTCACGTTGACCAATTCTTGAACCCCATTTTATTTGACCTATCAGCAACATTTACTACATAAAATCATTCCTTCCTTGCTACCTTTGTTTTGTCTTGCTAATTGAACTTTCTTCTCCTATTGGTCTGTCCTTAGTTTTCCTTGAGCTTCTTGCTGATCATTGATGACTTGCTATTGAAGGCATGGTGGCTCCAACCTTGACCCTTTCTTTTTCACATTGCCTACTCAAAATCCTATGCAGACATCCAAGATACCTCAATTTAACATGCATAAAACTTAACTTTTTAATATGCATCCCAAAACCTACTCGTACACTGTGATGGGCTGAATTTATATCTCTCCTGCCCTCCTAAATTCATATGTTTAAGTCCTAACCCCCAGCACCTCAGAGTGTGACTGCATTTGGAGATAGGGCCCTTTAATGAAGTAATTATGGTAAAATAAGACCATACAGGTGAGCCCTGATTCAATCTGACTGGTGGCCTCATAAAGCCAGGTGCAGCGGCTCACACCTCTAATCCCAGCACTTTGGAAGGCTGAGGCAGGCAGATCACTTGAGGCCAGGAATTCAAAACCAACCCGTTCAACACTGCAAAACCCCATCTCTACTAAAAATACACACACACACACACACACACAAATTAGCCAGGTGTGGTTTTGCATGACTGTAGTCCCAGCCACTTGGGAGGCTGAGGCACGAGAATTGTTTGAACCTGAGAGGCAGAAGTTGCAGTGTCAAGACTCCTTCTCAAAAAAAAAAAAAAAAAAAAAAGTAAACAAGTGCTAGACATCAGTGGATGTAGAGGTATGTCCATATGAGAACACAGCAAGAAGGCTGCTGTCTGCAAGACAAGGAGAGAGGCCTCAAAAGAAACTAAACCTGCTGACGCCTTGATCTTGATCTTGGACTTCTAGCCTCCAGAACAGTGAGAAAATAATTTATGTTGTTAAAGCCACTCAGTCTGTAGTATTTTGTTATGGCAACCCTAGCAGATTAATATACACACAGTCTTCCCCAAGTCAGTTCACTACAATTGCATGCTTCTTTTGCCCATGCTCAAATCTATAGAGTTATCCTGGACTTTTCTTTTTCTTCCATCCTGTATTCATCCTTTCAGAAATCCTGTGGTCTGTAAGTTCAGAATCGAATCTACTTTTCACCACCTCTTGTACTACTTCCCTTGCTCCAGATCATCATCATCTCTTGCCTTGATTACTGCAGCAGCTCTTTAACTGCTTAACCTGATTTCATCTTTGCCCCTCTCCCCACTCCTATCCTCCCACAGTCTATTCTTCATACCTCAGCTGGACTGATACTTTAAAAAGTAAGCAAAAAATGTCAACTCTCTGCTCAACAGCTCCCCATTTCACTCAAGTAAAAGCCAAAATTCTTACACTTGCCTTCAGGGCCCTAGAATACCTCTGATCACCTCCCACGCCATTTCTGACTTCATTTTCTCCAACTTTCTCTTTCACTCACTCGGCTCCATCTACATTGAAGGCTTTCAGCCTTAGGGCTTTGCACAAAGTGTTGCACCTGCTAAAATCCTTGTCCTCTGAAATACTTTATACTTGCTCATTTCCTTTAAGTCCTTGCTCAAATGCCACCTCAAAAGTCCTCCCAGCCTGAGTTATTTACAATGAATATCGCCTCTAATGCCTGTACTGCTGACCCTCCTTACCACCATCTGACATGCTATGTAATTTTGTTAACATAATATTTTAAAATCTGTTTTGTTGTATTTCTCCTCTAGAACATAAAATCCACAAAGGTAATGATTTTTCATCTGTTTTGTTCATTCATGCGTCAATTGCCTTGAATGCCTGCCACATAGTAGGTGATCATGAAATCTTTGTGGAATAAATAAATGAATGGAATATAAGGTAGAAACAAATGTTAATAAAACAACACCCAGCTTAAGAAATAAAATATTACTAAAACTTTGAAGCCCTCCATGTACTTCCCACATTCACCTTTCCTCAAACAGAAGCAGTATTTCTTTCTTACCATTCCTTTGAATATCTTCATAGTTATACTATATACAAAAGTATCCCTATGCTAAGATACAGTTTTTAGTTTTGTGTGTATTTTAAATTGAAAATGTGTAACTGTACTTGCTCTTTTCCCCAATATTATGTTTCAGGATTCAGGATTTTTGCTAAATGAACAGATGATAGCTGCTCTTGCCAAAGGGGGAAAATTGGGTGTAACTATGTGAAATAATTGATATGTTAATCTGTCTCACTATAGTAACCATTTTACTATATATGTATCTTATAATATCATGTGACATACCTTAAATATACACAATAAAATTCATTTAAAAAAATAAAAAGTGCTAGCCTCTCGTTTACAACATACATTGCAAATCTTTTCTTCCAGCGTGTCATTTGCCTTTTGAATTTGCTAATGGTGATATTTATCATTCATAAGAATTCTATTTTTAGACATTTAAATTTACCAATATTTAATTATAGTACAAATAGATTTTGAGTCACCGTTTGAAAGCCTTCTCTCTCTCATCAGGTTCTAAAGCAATTCATTCACTTTTTCTACTTGTATGGTTTTACTTTGTATATTCAGACCTCTCAAGAGAGATTTAGACTTAGATTTAGAGATTATTTTTCTATGTAGTGTGAGGCATGAATCCAATTTCATCTTTATGCAAATAGCTGTCCAGTTGCAGACTATTAAAACTTCCATCCTTGTCCCAGATGATCTGACAATTTTTAATATGGTACTAGACATATAAAAGAAGTCACCTTTTATTATCTTTAGCTCCTTGATGCCTGTTGATATGGCCACATTCGTTTTCCAAAACACAATATTACACATTTAACCTTTTCTTTTTTTAGAGTCCACATATATGTGAGATTATGCAATATTTTTCTTTCTGTATCTGGCGTTTTTCACTCAGCAAAATGTACTCTATTCATAGTCTATTTGTGTTGTGGCAAGTGGCAGGATCTCTTTTTTAAGGCTGAATAATATACCCTTGTATATATACCATCATTTCTTTATCCATTCACCACTGATCAATACTTAAATTGTTTCCATATCTTAGCTATTGGGAATAATACTTCAATGAACATGGGAGTGCAGATATATTTATGGGGTGATGATTTCTTGGGTATATACCCAGAAGAGAGATTATGGGTCATATAGTAATTCTGTTTTTAGTTTCTCTGGGAACCTCCACAGTGTTTTCCATAATGGCTGTACAAATCAACATTCCCATCAACAGTGTACAAGGGTTTCCTTTTCCTCACACCCTTGCCAACATTTACAATAGCCATCCTGACAGGTGTGAGGTGATACCTCATTGTGGTTTTCATTTTCATTTTCCTAATAATTAGTGATGTTGGATATCTTTTAATATACCTGCTGGCCATTTTTATGTCATCTTTGGATAGATGTCTATTCAAATCTTTTACATATTATTTAACCAGGTTATATATTTCCTTGCTATTAAGTTGTATAAGTTCTTTATAAATCTTGGGTATTAACCCCCGTTAGATACATGGTTTGCAAATATTTTTTCCCAAGCTTTAGGTTACCTTTTTATTTTGTTGTTTCTTTCCCTTGCTGTCCAAAAGCTTTTTAGTTTGAGGTAGTCTCATTTATTTACTTTTGTTTTTGCAGCCTGAACTTTTGGTGGGATACCAAGAAATCATTGCCAAGGCCAATATCAAGGAGATTTCCCCCTGTGTTTGCTTCTGTGAGTTTTATAGTGGTAAGTCTGACGTTTAGGTCTTCAATCCATTTTGAGTCAATTTTTGTGTATGGTGTAAAATAAGGGTCTGGTTTCATTCTTTTGCATATGGAAATCTAATTTTCCCAGTTCCATTAATTGAAGAGATCATCCTCTCCTTATTGTGTCTTCATGTTGATCTTGCTAAAAATTAGTTAACTATATGTGTTTAGATTTATTTCTGGGCTTTCTATTTTGTCCCAGTAGCCTACATGTCTGTTTTTATGCCAGTACTATGCTGTTATGATTACTATAGATTTATAATAGAATTTTAAATAGGGAAGTGTGATGCCTCTAATTTCTTTTATTTCAGAATTTCTCTGGCTATTTGGGGTGTTTTGTGGTTCCATATGAATTTTTGGATTGTTTGTTTTATTTCTGTGAAGAATGCCACTGAGATTTTGATAGGATTTGTTTTGAATCTATATACTTCTTTGGGTAGCATGGACATTTTAATGATATTCTTCTGATCCATGAATATGGTATATCTTTCCATTTATTTGTGCTGTGTTCATTTCTTTCATTAATAATTTATACTTTTTAGTGTACGTATTTTTTATCTCCTTGGTTATATTTATTCTTAAGTATTTTTAATGCCATCCTTAATAGGATTGTTTTCTTGATTTATTTTTGGCTAGGTCATTATTTGTGTATAGAAATACCATACATTTTTGTACTTTGAATTGATGTCTTGCAACTTTACTGAATTCATTTATTAGGTCTAACAGGTTTTTTTGGTGAAATCTTTGGTGTTTTCTACATATAAGATTATGTCATCTGCAAATAGAGATATTTTCCAATTTGGATATCTTTTATTTCTATGTTGATTGGAAGTGCTAAGAGTGGACATCCTTGCCCTATACTAGATCTTAGAGGAAAAGCATTGAGTTTCCCCTGACTGATTATAATGTTAGCTGTGTATTTTTCATAAATGGACTTTATTAGGTTGAGAAACTTTCTTTCCGTACCTAAACTATTAAGAGTTTTCAGGAAGAACAGATGAACTTTAAATTTTGTCAAATGCCTCTCTGCCTTGATAAGATAATGTGGTTTTTGTTTTTCAGTCTGTTAATATGATGTATGACATTGATTGATTTGCATGTATTAAACTAGACTTGCATGCCAGGGATTAAATCCCCCTTTATCATGATGTATAATATTTTTGATGTGATGTTAAATTTGATGTTCTATTATTTTATTGAGTTTTTTTGCATCAATATTTATCAGAAGTACTGGACTATAGTTTCTTTTCTTTTGGTGTTGATGTCTGACTTGTAACACATTGACAAGACCAGTACCATCTTGATACTTGTTAGGAAGTACTCCTTCCAGCTCTAGTTATTGGAAGAGTTTAAGAAGTACTGGTATTAATTCTTTTTTGAGAATTTGTTAGAATTCAGCCATCAGGCTACCTCGTCTGGGCTTTTTGTTATTGGGAGGTTTCTATTTACTATTTTAATCTCTTTGTTATTGGTCTGTTCAGACTTTCTATTTCTTCTTGATTCAAGCTTGATATGCTAGATTTTGTTAGACATTTATCCATCTCCTTTTTTACGAAATTTGTTGTCATATACTTGTTCATAATAGTCCCTTATGATCCTTTTTATTTCTAAGGCATCTGTTGTAATGTCTCTACTTTCATTTCTAATTTTATATATGTGAGTCTTCTTTGTTCTTCAGTCTAGCAAAGGGTTTGTTGATTTTGCTTATTTTTTAAAAAATCAACTCTTATTTTTACTAATCTTTTCTATGGTTTTTATAGTTTCTATTTCTGTTTTAAACTTTATTACTTCCTTCTTTCTGCTACCTTTGAGTTTAGTTTATTTTTCTTTTTCCTTGTGACATAATGTTAGGCTATTTATTTGGGGTTTTTCTTCTTTTTTAAGGTAGGAATTTATTGCTATAAACCTCTCTTAAAAATGCTTTTGCCATGTCCCACGGATTTTGGTATGCTGTGTTTCCATTGCTGTTTCTCTCAAAATATTTCTATATTTTTATTATTTCTTTGACTCATTGATTGTGTAGGAGACCATTGTTTAATTTTCACATATTTGTGAATTTTTCAATATTTCTCCAAAATTATAGTTTTATATCATTGTAATTGAAAACAATACTTAATACGATTTTGATCTTCTTAAATTTGTTAAGACTTGTTTTGTAGCCTACTGTGTGGTCTATCCTGGAAAATATTACACATGCACTAGAGAAGAATGTGTATTCTGCTGCTGTTGAGTGAAACGTTCTGTATGCATCAGTTAGGTGCATTTTACCTAAAATGCATTTCAATTCCAGCATTTGCTTATTAACTTTCTGTCTTACTGATCATTGTTGGAAGTGGAGTACTGATGTTTCCTACTATTATTCTATTATTGTATTGCTATCTATTTTTCCCTTCATGTCCTTTAAACTTTGCCATGTATATGTACACACACACACACACACACACACACACACACACACACACATATATATATGCTCTGATGTTAGGTGCATATATATTTACAACTGTTATGTCCCTTTTGATGAATTGAGCACTTTATCATTAAGTAGTGACCCTATTTTGTCTCTTGTGACAGTTTTTGACTTGAAGTGTATTTTATCTCATATAACTTTGGCCACCTCTGCTCACTTTTGATTACTATTTGCATGGAATAGTTTCCTCCATCCCTTCACTTTCAAATTATGTATGTCTTTAAATCTAAAATGAGTATCTTGTGGGCAGCATATAGTTGGATCTTATTTTCTATTTATTCAGCCACTCTATGTCTTTTTCTTGGATAATTTAATCTATTTACATTGAAAGTAATTATTGATGGGTAAGGATTTACTACTGCTATTTTGTTAATTATTTTAATACTATTTTTACCTATCAGTTTGGCAAAAGTTTAAGATTGATCACACACTCTGTTGTTGAGGTTGTGGACAAACAGGAACTTTTATACAATACCTAAGGAAATGCAGTGAAATATGATACCTATAAAATGGAATTTGGTAATATCTAAAAAAAACTCCATTCCTACCTACATTTTGTTCAGTAAACTCTGAATATTTACCTTGAAGGTATCATGTTAATATGAAAAAATGTACAAGGTATTCACTGAACTACTGCAGAATTATTGCATTATATGTAATTGCAAAATTTTGTAAACAATTGAAGGTCTATCTACAGGAGATTGCTAGAATAAACTACGCTGTATCTACACAATGGCATCTATCTATGCAATAGTAAAGAATCAGGAATATCTCTAGAAACCGATATACAGTGATTTCCAGGATATATTTTTAAGTTAGAAAAGCAACATACAAAAGAATATGTATAGTATATCATACTATATACATAAATAATATGTACTTTATATATTTAGAATATATAAACAAGTGGTAATAAAATTATATGTCTGTGTATATGTGTGTGTGTGTGTGTTTGTGCTTATTTTCTCTACTTCTTTCTACACCTATCATAGGAAGGAGGGCAAATAAGCTTATGCATGCACAAAAAGAAACACAGAAAACAAGAAGGATAATCCAAAAAAGAAAAAGAAATGGATTATCTACTAGGGTTAGAGAGGGATGAGATAGAAGGAATATGGGAGCAACACTTGGAGTATACTCTTTTTTATACTTTTCATGTTGGAACCATATTCACATTCTGCAGATACAAGAAGTTTAAAATGACAAGGTTAAACAACTTCCTAAAAATGAATACAAACAGAAAAAACCTAACTATACATAACAGATTAACTTTACCTAGTAAAATTAGCTGTTTTTAATGGTGTTGGTATAGTAATCCTGAAATGATTCTTAAGTATTGTGGGAATCAGGAATTTTATAAATATTTTGATATTGTCAGAAACCAGGGTTCTCACTGTTAGTAAAGAGAGATACCAATAAGGAATTAGGGAGTGCAAGAAAGAATTTTGTGATGCAGAATTGTAATTATGGTTAGTAATATGAATCCATGACACATCAGTGATATACATAATATATTTATGCTTTATGATCTATGTATAACTCAAATGCATAATGCATGCAACTCTCTCTCTCTGTGTGTGTGTGTGTGTGTGTGTGTGTGTGTGTGTGTGTGTATTATATTAGTTCTGTCCATTGAAAGGCTTGGAAACAATAACACCTCAGTAGCAATGCCCTTATTTAGCATTCAAATCTTGGTTTTAAAGGAACAAGGGAAGGTTATACAGCGATTCATTACAGGGCTAAGAAAGAACAAGAACAAGCTTGTTTTACCAGAAAGCAAGAAGATGCTCAGAAACTAAGGAGGAACATGTTCAAAGGACACAGGGACCAGCTTCATGGGACCCTAGCTGGACAAGCCTGGTTCAGTTTGAGCAGCAAAATGATTAAAGTCAGTAATTGATTATGACACATTGAATTTTTTTAAATTTTAATTTTAAGAAACCTAATAAACACAGGAAGGGGGGAAAAGATGAGTGGGAAACATTGGTTTTATGAAAGAATGTCAATCAATAAATGTTGAAGGAATATAGTTAGGAAATAACTATTTGCAATAGAATAATCAATTCAGGGAGGAATCAGCAATGCATGATGAAACAATGGGAGGATGTTTTTTGGAGAACAGGATGTTTTTAGATGGTTTCAAGTATTTCCCAACTGTCATATATTAACTATAAAGTGAAATACACATACCTTTATGATGGAAAAATTTGATGGATACCACCTTAAACCAAGTGATGAAATGTAACAGCAGTAACAGGACAAACTTACACCCTGACACTCCTGTGGTGACATCATGAGAAGGAACAACATTGCTCAGGTAGAATTTATTCCCCAAATGCATAACCTAAAGCTAATCATGAGCAAACAGTCAGGTGAACCCAAATTATATGAAACTTTATAAAATGCCACTGTCATATCATAAAAGAAAAGAAGAAGAATTAATGTTTGTGGAAGTTACAGCTGAATATAGAAATTCAGATATCTCAGTGCCTCAAATAAACTTTTTTTCAAATGGGCTCAGAATTTTGGAGATTGTAACTAAGAAAACTAATGCATGGTTATAGCATCCAGAGCAGGGAGTTGATCCAGGAATTGTTTGTTCTTTTTTCTCTCCTCTTTTCATCACTACTCTTTTCCTTATTTTTCTATGTTTGAGCAATTACAGTGCTAAGTTCACCCAAATAAATACACGGTTAAAAAATAAATTTCTAGGAGTTCATGGCAAAGTTTGTTTTAAAATCCCCAAGCTATTTCACTTCTACATGCCTTATTTTGTTTCAATCTATAAAATGGGGATAATAATAGTATTTACCTTTCAAGTGTTATAAGGATTAAGGGAGTTAATAAGCATTTAAGAAAAACAGGAGTGGCATATTATAAGTATTCATTAAGTCATAGCTATCATTAAAGAACCCAAAGAATTTATTGTTCAAACAAAGATAATTTTGACAATGAAAGAGCAACATGAATAATTTTGCTGGAATAATAGGTGTGAACAAGACTGCTTCAGGCAAAGCAGGATGTAAGGTCATCCCACCTATTACTTTTTAAATTTAATTAATTATTTATTATTTGAGATAGGATGTTGCTCTGTCCCCCAGACTGGAGTGCAACGGTGGAATCATGGCTCACTGCAGCTGCCTTAAACTCCTGAGCTCAAGTGATTTTCCCACCTCAGCCTCCCAAATAGCCAGAACTATAGGCATGTGCCATCACACCTAGCTGTTTTTTTAATTTTATATTTTTTGTAGAGATGGGGTCTTGCTATATTGCCCAGGCTGGTCTCAAGCTCCTGGCCCCAAGTGATCCTTCTGCCTCAGTCTCTCAAAGTGCCAGAATTACAAGTGTGAGTCACCGTGCATAGTCCCAGCTATTATTATGCATTTCAAAATAATTATTATGTGTTTAGTGAGAATTTATTATATTTGTGGTACTGAATAAAAATATTACTGTTAAATTTTATTTAATTCCATTAAAATATATTTAAGGAAATGTTTATTATCCCAATACTTTAGATAGAGAAACTAAGTGATAGAAATTTTAATTGTCATCGTGTGGTCACACATCTAGAAAAGGCCAAACTGAGAAAGAAGAGAGGCTGTCTCTGATTTCAAGATCCATGCTCTTAAGGGATGTTCTGTGTACTCACAGGAATCCACAATCTCTCATCACATTGTTGCATGAAATAGATAAAGGTCTCTAGACTCTGGATCATCTTGTCTAGCTTAATATTTATGCATTATTATTAATATGAAATATGAATTAAGATTGATGTACAGGAACATAGGGCGTTTCTCTTAAATGTTTGATCCCTGCTTCCAACCACTCACAGTACCCCCTAATGAGTAATGGTATCTGATTGGGCACAGAATTATATGTAATGGCATTTTGTAAACACTATGATAAGAAGGCAGTGTAACATAGTAGGCTGGGGTCAGAATAGCCTCAGTGGATATCTGCATTCCACCATTTATTATCCATAGAATTTTGGGCTCGACTTCATCTCGGTATATAAGCTTATGTGTTTAGATTTGAGGAGATAAAGGGAAGATGGCAAACTTGATGATGGTAGAGTTTAGGGTATAGAATTCTCATCACTCAAAACACCATGAGCATTGAATTTATATTCTTAATGGAGCAACCTGTAAGTCACCAGGGCAATCTAAGAAGCTGTATTTTGCCTCCTCCCTCATAAGGTTTAGAGCTTCCATAAATGAATGCCCTGTTTGCTTTATTGCTTCCTCCTTCTTTCCTTACCTTAACATCAACCTATTTAAAAGGCCATCTTTTCTTCTGCACTCTATTTTTCCCCTCAGATCTCTCATACTGTGGTGTGTATGCTTCTACTATGAATAACACACCAAATACTGAAATAATGGGTGATTTAACTAATATCCTATAATGCAATATCCATTAGTGCAATACAGAATAATATTATGAGATTTTATTAGCTCATATTAGTAAACACAGATTGCATTAAAGCTGTTCCTGTTTTATTTTTGAAATGCTTGGATATGATAGACTAATATAAAATATCCAAATTATGCTGTTCTGAAACTGTAAAGTTGAGTTTCCTGCTGAGCAGGTTATGTTAAATCTTTTCCTTTTTCTTTATTCTCATGAAGGATAAGGAAATGGTGGCTACAGGGTTTCTCTTTGTTCACCTTCCCTGCTGCATAGGAAACAGTTTAAGAGCACTTCCCAGGAAACTGTTTCTGACCTCCTGTCCCTTGCTTTCCACCAGACACTAGTAACAACATCAAATGCCACTTCTTAGCATTAAAAATTAGATATTATCTAACATTAGACTCTACATAGCACAAGGTAAAGGGGCTTTTTGGCAGATAGCCAGGTAATTAGCTCAATGCAGACCAAATAAGACCATTCAAAGCCTCATTGGAGAGTCCTGTCTCTAAAGTCTCCCTCTCATCCTTGCTATAGGAAAACCTGTCAAAAGATGAATTTAATATTTCCACTTTAAGTATTCCTCTTTTGAATTTTTACAACCCCCTACAAGTATACCAGCTCTTTCATTTAACAAAGCCATTATCACACCAAGGTGAAGTCTACCTAGGGAAAAAAACCTCACTAAAAATAATAATGACATATCTATGTTTTCCTGTGTTAATAATTTTGAGGCTAAGAATAGAGTGACACCAAATGACCATTTCTGAAATCTAGTAGTCAATACGCTTTTCTTCTATTAAGCAAGGGAAGGGATCAGGTGTTGGCAATAGAATCAAATTTGGTAAGCCTAGAATATTACCATTTTTACTTTGTGAGTAATGGCTTTTTAATGTCTGTCAATAGGGTATGAAGTGTTTTAAAGGCTTGTTAAAATGATCATGAATGTTTCAGTGACACTTGTCAATTATAGATCATAGAAAAACTTTTTAAAACAGCAGCAGGCTAATTCTTGAGCATAAACAGGATTCTTTTATCAGAAGCATTATTCGATAACGTTAAAAGGCATCATCCACCAATAACACACAAACATAGACAAAATTCTGTAGCAACCATCTCCAGTTAGCATGTCCTCTTGCTATGCTAATGATTTAAACTTAGTTGCTGCACTCTCTCTCTTTAGCAATAAATTTCTCAGGAAAACTCTTACAGGTATTCAGTTATTGCCTCTGTTTACTCACCATAGAATTTCTTCTCAGTCCAATGAAACACAAATTTTGTCCACAGCCTTTTGTAAAACTCTTCCCTTTAGGTTTATTTATGACCATCTAATATAGGTTAACTATTTGGGGGTTCTGATGGAGGTAAGAAGAGAAAGAATTGCAGTGTTTTCCCTGGTCAATCGTTCATACTCTCAGACTTGCTAGATGCTATGGCTTGGGGGTTCCCCATCTAACCTCTTCTGGGAACTCCTAATTGGGTGGACAAAATGCTGGAAGACAGATTCAACCAGGTGAGAGAAATGAAGGAGGCATGGCAAACAGAAAGCAGCTACTGGAGATACATTCCCCACACAAAGATCCTCAGGGGGGAAAAATGTTTTTATATGGTTTTCAGTAGTCACAATTACCAAGGAGGAAACTGTAACTGATTTATGACTACTTTCTGTTGCTTTTTATAATTCTATCATTTTCCCAATTGTTTTTCTTCTAAAAATTTGGAGACATGGTCTTCCCTCACTATAATTATGTCTTTTAATGTCTAAATATAATAATTTTCCTTAACCTCCTCTTTAGAAGTTACTCTGCATCTTTTCACTTTATTGGCTAACACTATTTCCCCTTTGAAATACTCTTATAAAATATTTATATTTACAGTATCTCTCATTTGTTCTGCTCCTTTTCTGGTATAGCAAACTTGTTTCTCCTCTTCCCCCCTCTTTGTATATATTCCTTACTTTATGGTGTAATTGTATAGTTTCTTTTCTGACTCTTTCATTGGAAAATAATAACTTTCCATCTGAGTGCAACATGAAAACCAATCCTCATCAGATCCTGGACATGTATTATGTGACTGAATATCTCCCTGGCTATAACAGCCAATAATACCTTTTACTTTTAACATTCCATGTCCATATTGTTTGTGCTATACAAGGTAAAAGCAGTACAAGCGATTCTAAGGCTATTAAACAACTCAGCCTGCAAGCTCCTTTATATCCAAATAGAACAAATTACCTCATATTTCCCAAGAAGCATGGGGATATATTAGCAAGCCCAAATTTTCCTTAAGAGTTTACAGTAGACAATAAGAGACTTGAATATTTGTAAAGAGATAAAGAGGTATATAAATAATCATTGATATGCACATGATTAATTGATTTATTTGTATAAAATTAAAGTCTTGATTTTTAAGGATGATATCACTGATGGCAATCATTAGGTAGATTTTGTTGTGACAATACATAGAATCTTGGGCTTGCTAGACCATGGATTTGATCCAATGTGGTTTTTATGTTTACTTTTTTGTATTCTTATAAGCTTTAACTTCCCATTGAAAGGAAGTTGTAACTCTTTTTCTCTGAAGTTCTATTTGTGCATGAATAATTGAGGGAGGAATTTTTAGATTTCATAACAATTTTCATTCATCTACATATTTTGCAATTATTTTTAATTATTAAAACAATTCTTGTCTATGTTTTGCATTAAAAAGGAAAAAAAGCTAAAATGAGGATATGTGTAACAATTGACCTGAGGATTTACATGGTCTTAAAAACAAAAAAATCTCAGTTGAAACAGACTGATCTTACTGCTCAGTAATCATGTCTTCCCATAGAACCATATTTCAGTAGCTAATAACTGGATCCTTTTGGCATATTCATTTAAATTGGTGTAAATGACAAGCTTTCATTTTGCTGCAGTTGATCACACTGACTCAAACTGTGTTTCATTTTATAGGAACATAGCAGTATGAGCGGAATGCTTTTGATTCTACAGCCTGTGGAATGGGACAGCCAGCACCTAGTCATGCAATTTATTAAAACATGGCCATTCTTAATCCTGAAATCTTAAATTTATAGGATCTTAACAACATACAATGTAATTTCTTTTCTTTGCTGGAACTTGGCCCACAAATCAACATTTTTAAAGAGTGTTAGAGCATGGTAGTTTAAGATAAAGTACCTTGAATCTTTAATACCAAAAGAGGAAGCCGAAAGTTATGTCTCCATGGAAAAAAGCTGGAGTGTTCAACAGTGAAGCATAGACAATGGTATTATGCATCCCTTTTTATTTTTCCGTAATATCTTCCTTGAACTGTTCACTCATTATTTTAATTGAAGGCATTCTTTCTCAGAGCTGAGGTTGCTGCAAATGAATCAGAGCAGCTTAACTTGTCAAAACATTTAGGGATCTGGATGAAATAATTAAAAATTGTATGGAAATCTACTATGTGAGCAAATGCCAAACAATGTCACATGGAGATATTATAATCAAAGAGTCGGCAAAATAAAGACCTAACATGTCAACAACATTCTGTATCTGATTCCAGAAGAGGAAAATGCTAGACAGACACAAAAAGATAACCTAAGTGTGGAAATTTATAAGAAAAAAATTGTTAATGTAATACATTGAAAGTTGTAGGCAAAATATTATTTGACTAAAGAGAAGGCTAATTCAGGTGTTTAACAGGGTAGGGATTTCATGACCGAACAGCCCATCATCTTTTCCCTAATGTATATGACTCATCTCTTTCTTCTACCCCAAGCTCTGCCACTTAAGGTGCAAAATAAAGGGTAAAAACATTTGGCATGTGTGTTGACCCTTCATGTAGGCCATGACATAATATTTCCACCTTCAATGTTCTTGAAAGAATCAAATGTCAATCCCTCAAGGTATTTAGGGCATCAACAAATGGAATTAACTCAAGTTGCTTTATTTAAAATGGTTTCTGTACATTCTTTCTCAGTTGATAACTTGCTCTTTAGATTGGCCCTCGTCTGATCTCATTCTGCTTTCTGCTTAATCATAGATATAATCAAAATGTGTCCCTATTTAACATGTTAAAAACCTTTACTCAGATTTTTTAAAAGACTACAATCACATGAAGAAAATTCTACATAACCGTGGATCCCTGTGTCTCATCTTGAGCAGATAAACCAGATTCAAATAGTTCAAAGTGAGTCAGCAAACATGAATCTTCAATCTCAAAAAAAGCAAACAGATGCATCATTTTGACCCTGAGGTTGTTTTTAGTTATATTTTTCAGTGACTACCATAGTTTCAGAGTTGAGAATCAATGCTAAAATCCTGATCTTTTAACCTTCCTGTATTATCTTAATCTTACCTATCTTTAAGAGATTAATAAATATTAATTATCCCTTATTCTAGATTCAGACATTTTCATTGCTGCCACCTGGAAAGAATACTTTTGAAGTAGAAACATAGGCTAACAGGTCTGCTTTCAGTTAAAAATAGAATGTCAACCTCTGAACTCTCTCTAAATCACAGAACATAATTCCTAGAAATTATGATCCAACTTTCTCATAAAACTAACATTCATACTTTGAAATACGTATCCTCCACCCTGTCTTGGCATAATAGCCTCATATATACAGAGAACTGTAAATTTTTCAGGCCGTCAGCATCTGACATAAAAATACAAAAATATTTATGGACTGCTTCAGACAAAATAGAGAAATAATTAATAATATATCGATCAACTTTTTAGACACCAAGCTTGATACCCAGCCTAGACCTGTCATCCTGCAAGTGTCTCCCCACCAGTGTCATTCAATAGCGCAACCCAAGAAAACCACAATCATGAATTTTTAAAATCAACCTCATGGATTTTTAAAAATGTTTTTATATATATATTATATATACACTTTAAGTTCTAGGGTACATATGCACAACATGCAAGTTTGTTTCATGTGTATACATGTTCTATGTTGGCGTGCTGCACCCACTAACTCGTCATTTACATTAGGTATATCTCTTAATGCTGTCCCTCCCCGCTCCCGCTACCCCATGACAGGCCTCAGTGTGTGATGTTCCCCAGCCTGTGTCCAAGTGTTCTCATTGTTCAGTTCCCACCTGTGAGTGAGAACATGCAATGTTTGGTTATCTGTCCTTGTGATAGTTTGCTCAGAATAATGGTTTCTAGCTTCATCCATGTCCCTACAAAGGACATGAACTCATCCTTTTTTATTGCTGCATAGTATTCCATGGCATATATTTGCCACATTTTCTTAATCCAGTCTATCATTGATGGACATTTGGGTTGATTTCAAGTCTTTGCTATTGTGAATAGTGCCGCAATAAAGCATACGTGTGCATGTGTGTTTTTAGCAGCATGATATATACTCCTTTAGGTATATAGCCAGTAATGGGATGGCTGGGTCAAATGGTATTTCTAGTTCTAGATCCTTGAGGAATCACCACACTGTCTTCCACAATGGTTGAACTAGTTTACAGTCCCACCAACAGTGTAAAAGTGTCCCTGTTTCTCTATATCCTCTCCAGCACCTGTTGTTTCCTGACTTTTTAATGATTGCCATTCTAACTGGTGTGAGATGGTATCTCATTGTGGTTTTGATTTGCATTTCTCTGATGGCCAGTGATGATGAGCATTTTTTCATGTGTCTGTTGGCTGCATAAATGTCTTCTTTTAAGAAGTGTCTGTTCATATCCTTCCACTCACTTTTTGATGGGGTTGTTTGATTTTTTCTTGTAAATTTAAGTTCTTTGTAGATTTTGGATATTAGCCCTTTGTCAGATGAGTAGATTGTAAAAATTGTCTCCCATTCTGTAGGTTGCCTGTTCACTCTGATGGTAGTTTCTTTTGCTATGCAGAAGCTCTTTAGTTTAATTAGATCCCATTTGTCAATTTTGGCTTTTGTTGCCGTTGCTTTTGGTGTTTTAATCATGAAGTCCTTGCCCATGCCTATGTCCTGAATGGTATTGTGTAGGTTTTCTTCTAGAATTTTTATGGTTTTAGGTATAACATTTAAGTCTTTAATCCATCTTGAATTAATTTTTGTATAAGGTGTAAGGAAGGGATCCAGTTTCAGCTTTCTTCATATGGCTAGCCAGTTTTCCCAGCACCATTTATTAAATAGGGAATCCTTTCTCCATTTCTTGTTTTTGTCAGGTTTGTCAAAGATCAGATGGTTGTAGATGTGTGGTATTATTTCTGAGGGCTCTGTTCTGTTCCATTGGTCTATATCTTTGTTTTGGTACCAGTACCATGCTGTTTTGGTTACTGTAGCCTTGTAGTATAGTTTGAAGCCAGGTAGCGTGATGCCTCCAGCTTTGTTCTTTTTGCTTATGATTGTCTTGGCTATACGGGCTCTTTTTTGGTTCCATATGAACTTTAAAGTAGTTTTTTTCCAATTCTGTGAAGAGAGTCATTGGTAGCTTGATGGGGATGGCACGGAATCTATAAATTACCTTGGGCAGTATGGCCTTTTTCATGATATTGATTCTTCTATCCATGAGCATGGAATGTTCTTCCATTTGTTTGTGTTCTCTTTTATTTCTGTGAGCAGTGGTTTGTAGTTCTCCTTGAAGAGGTTCTTCACATCCCTTGTAAGTTGGATTCCTGGGTATTTTATTCTCTTTGCAGCCATTGTGAATGAGAGTTCACCCATGAGTTGACTTTCTGTTTGTCTGTTATTGGTGTATAGGAATGCTTGTGATTTTTGCACATTAATTTTGTATCCTGAGACTTTGCTGAATTTGCTTATCAGCTTAAGGAGATTTTGGGCTGAGACAATGGGGTTTTCTAAATATACAATCATGTCATCTGCAAACAGGGACAATTTGACTTCCCCTTGTCCTAATTGAATTCCCCTTTATTTCTTTCTTCTGCCTGATTGCTCTAGCCAGAACTTCCAACACTATGTTGAATAGGAGTGGTGAGAGAGGGCATCCCTGTCTTGTGCCAGTTTTCAATGGGAATGCTTCCAGTTTTTGCCCATTCAGTATGATATTGGCTGTGGGTTTGTCATAAATAGTTCTTATTATTTTGGGATACGTCCTATCAATACCTAGTTTATTGAGAGTTTTTAGCATAAAGGGCTGTTGAACTTTATCAAAGGCCTTTTCTGCATCTATTGAGATAATCATGTGGTTTTTGTCTTTGGTTCTGTTTATATGATGGATTATACTGATTAATTTGCATATGTCGAACCAGCCTTGCATCCCAGGGATGAAGCCAACTTGATCGTGGTGGATAAACTTTTTGATGTGCTGCTGGATTCAGTTTGCCAGTATTTCACTGAGGATTTTTACATTGATGTTCATCAGAGATATTGTTCTAAAATTTTCTTTTTCTGTTATGTCTCTACCGGGCTTTGGTATCAGGATGATGCTGGCCTCATAAAATGAGTTAGGGAGGATTCCCTCTTTTTCTGTTGACTGGAATAGTTTCAGAAGGAATGGTACCAGCTCCTCTTTGTACCTCTGATAGAATTCGGCTGTGAATCCGTCTGGTTCTGGACTTTTTTTGGTTGTTAGGCTATTAATTTTTGCCTCAATTTCAGAGCCTGTTATTGGTCTATTAATGGATTCATCTTCTTCCTGGTTTAGTCTTGGGAGGGTGTATGTGTCCAGGAATTTATCCATTTCTTCTAGATTTTCTAGTTTACTTGCGTAGAGGTGTTTATAGTATTCTCTGATGGTAGTTTGTATTTCTGAGGAGTCGGTGGTGATATCTCCTTTATCATTTTTTATTGCATCTATTTGATTCTTCTCTCTTTTCTTCTTTATTAGTCTTGCTAGCAGTCTATCAATTTTGTTGATCTTTTCAAAAAAGTAGCTCCTGGATTCATTGATTTTTTTTTGGAGAGTTTTTGTGTCTCTGTCTCCTTCAGTTCTGCTCTGATCTTATTTCTTGCCTTCTGCTAGCTTTTGAATGTGTTTGCTGTTGCTTCTCTAGTTCTTTTAATTGTGATGTTAGGGTGTCCATTTTAGATCTTTCCTGCTTTCTCTTGTGGGCATTTAATGCTATAAATTTCCCTCTACACACTGCTTTAAATGTGTCCCAGAAGTTTGGTATGTTGTGTCTTTGTTCTCATTGGTTTCAAAGAACATCTTTATTTCTGCCTTCATTTCGTTATGTACCCAGTAGTCCTTCAGGAGCAGATTGCTCAGTTTCCATGTAGTTGAGCGGTTTTGAGTGAATTTCTTAATTCTGAGTTCTAGTTGGATTGCACTGTGGTCTGAGAGACTGTTATAATTTCTGTTCTTTTACATTTGCTGAGGAATACTTTACTTCCAACTATGCGATCAGTTTTGGAATAAGTGAGATATGGTGCTGAGAAGAATGTATATTCTATTGATTTGGGGTGGAGAGTTCTGTAGATGTCTATTAGGTCCTCTTGGTGCAGAGCTGAGTTCAATTCCTGGATATCCTTGTTAACTTTCTGTCTCTTTGATCTGTCTAATGTTGACAGTGGGATGTTAAAGTCTCCCATTATTATTGTGTAGGAGTCTAAGTCTCTTTGTAGGTCTCTAAGGACTTGCTTTATGAATCTGGGTGCTCCTGTATTGGGTGCATATATATTTAGGATAGTTAGCTCTTCTTGTTGAATTGATCCCTTTACCATTATGTAATGGCCTTCTTTGTCTCTTTTGATCTTTGTTGGTTTAAAGTCTGTTTTATCAGAGTAGAATTTCAACCCTTGCTTTTTGTTTTGTTTTGTTTTGTTTTCCATTTGCTTGGTAGATCTTCCTCCATCCCTTTATTTTGAGCCTATGTGTGTCTCTGCACATGACATGGGTCTCTTGAATACAGCACACTGATGGGTCTTGACTCTATATACAATTTGCCAATCTGTGTCTTTTAATTGGAACATTTAGCCCATTTACACTTAAGGTTAATATTGTTATGTGTGAATTTGATCCTGTCATTATGATGTTAGCTGGTTATTTTGCTCGTTAGTTGATGGTTTCTTCCTAGCATTGATGGTCTTTACAGTTTGGCATGTTTTTGCAGTGGCTGGTACCAGTTGTTCCTTTCTATGTTTAGTGCTTCCTTCAGGGCCTCTTGTAAGGCAGGCAAAATCTCTCAGCATTTGCTTGTCTGTAAAGGATTTTATTTCTCCTTCACTTATGAAGCTTAGTTTTGCTTGATATGAAATTCTGGTTTGAAAATTCTTTTCTTTAAGAATGTTGAATATTGGCCCCCACTCTCTACTGACTTGTAGAATTTCTGCCGAGAGATTCACTATTAGTCTGATGGGCTTCCCTTTGTGGGTAACCCAACATTTCTCTCTGGCTGCCCTTAACATTTTTTCCTTCATTTCAACTTTGCTGAATCTGACAATTATGTGTCTTGGAGTTGCTCTTCTGGAGGAGTATCTTTGTGGCGTTCTCTGTATTTTCTGAATTTGAATGTTGGCCTGCCTTGCTACGTTAGGAAAGTTCTCCTGGATAATATCCTGCAGAGTGTTTTCCAACTCGATTCCATTCTCCCCATCACTTTTAGGTACACCAATCAGATGTAGTTTTGGTATTTTCAGATAGTCCCATATTTTATGGAGGCTTTGTTTGTTTCTTTTTACTCTTTTTTCTCTAAACTTCTCTTCTCACTTCATTTCGTTCGTTTGATCCTCAATCACTGATACCCTTTCTTCTCCTTGATTGAATTGGCTACTGAAGCTTGTGCCTGCGCCATGTAGTTCTCACACCATGGTTTTCAGCTCCATCAGGTCATTTAAGGTCTTCTCTATGCTCTTTTCTCTAGTTAGCCATTCTTCTAATCTTTTTTCAAGGATTTTAGATTCTTTGCGATGGGTTTGAACATCCTCCATTAGCTCGGAGAAGTTTGTTATTATCGACTCTCTGAAACCTTCTTCTCTCAACTCGTCAAAGTCATTCTCCATCCAACTTTGTTCTGTTGCTAGCGAGGAGCTGCATTACTTTGGAGGGGGAGAGGTGCTCTGATTTTTAGAATTTTCAGCTTTTTTGCTCTGGTTTCTCCCTGTCTTTGTGGTTCTGTCTACTTTTGGTTTTTGATGATGGTGACATAGAGATGGGGTTTTGGTGTGGATATCCTTTCTGTTTGTTAGTTTTCCTTCTAACAGTCAGGACCCTCAGCTGAAGTTCTATTGGAGTTTGCTGGAGGTCCACTCCAGACCTTGTTTGCCTGGGTATCACCAGCAGAGGTTGCAGAACAGCAAATATTGCAGAACAGCTAATGTTGCTGCCTGATGCTTCCTCTGAAAGCTTTGTCTCAGAGGGGCACCTGGCTGTATGAGGTGTCGGTCGGCCCCTAATGGGAGGTGTCTCCCAGTTAGGCTACTTGGGGTTCAGGGACCCACTTGACAAGGCAGTCTGTCCATTCTCAGATCTCAAACTCTGTACTGGGGGAACCACTACTCTCTTCAAAGTTGTCAGACAGGGACGTTTAAGTCTGCACAAGTTTCTTCTGCCTTTTGTGCAGCTGTGCCCTGTCCCCAGAGGTGGAGTCTACAGAGGCAGGCAGGCCTCCTTGAACTGTGGTGGGCTCCACCCAGTTTGAGCCTCCCAGCCGCTTTGTTTACCTACTCAAGCCTCAGCAATGGCAGGCACCCATCCCCCAGCCTTGTTGCCGCCTTGCAGTTTGATCTCAGACTGCTGTGCTAGCAGTGAGCGATGCTCCATGGGCGTGGGACCCTCTGAGCCAGGCGCAGGATATAATCTCCTGGTATGCCGTTTGCTAAGACTGTTGGAAAAGTGCAGTATTAGGGTGGGAGTGTCCCAATTTTCCAGGTACTGTCTGTCATGGCTTCCCTTGGCTAGGAAAGGGAATTCCCTAACCCCTTGTACTTCCCAGGTGAGGCAATGCCCCGACCTGCTTCGGCTCGCACTCCGTGGACTGTACCCACTGTTCGACAAGCCCCACTGAGATGAACCCAGTACCTCAGTTGGAAATGCAGAAATCACCCATCTTCTGTGTCGCTCATGCTGGGAGCTGTAGACTGGAGCTGTTCCTATTTGACCATCTTGTAACCGGTTAAATGACTCTTTAAAATTTATTTTTCTCTCTCTTCTTTTAACTTTTAAGTTCAGAGGTACATGTGTAAGTTTGTTACATAGGTAAACTTGTGTCATGGGGGTTTGTTGTAGAGATTATTTTATCACCCAGGTATTAAGCGTAGTACTCATTAGTCATTTTACCTGATCCTCTCCCTCCTCCCATTCTCTGCCCTCTCATAAGCCCCAGTGTGTGTTGTTCCCTTCTGTGTGTCCATGTGTTCTCATTTTGCATCTGCTTATAAGTGGAACATGAGGTATATGGTTTTCTGTTCCTGTGTTAGTTTGCTAAGGATAATGTCCTTCAGTTCCATCCATTTCCCTGCGAAAGACATGATATCATTCTTTTTTACAGCACTTTAGTATTCCGTGGTGTATATGTACCACATTTTCTTTATCCAGTCTATCATTGATGGGCATTTAGACTGATTTCATATCTTTGCTATTGGGAATAGTGCTGCAATGAACATACACATCTTGTGTCTCTACAATATATCTATTACTAAATAAAGCATAGCATTGTTTTGTATGATTTTAAATTATATATAAATGGTCTTGTACTGCCTATAGACTATTGTGAATCTAGTTCCTTGATTTTCCCACTGATGTATATTTTACGTTATTGGTTTCCACAATATATTTAGCTAGTTTACTATTGGTAAATTGGAGTTATTTCTAGAATCTTGCTATTTCACACAGTGCTACAACATTCTCTTACATAACTCTGGTGCCCATTTGTAGGAATTTCTTTAGGGTGTAAAACCAGCAGAGGAATTGCTGTGCCATCCGTAGCTTATTAACATTGAATTGTTTTCCAAAATTGTGCTAATTTGTATTCCTACCAGCAGTACATAGATGTTCCATTTGCTTCATATCTTTGCCAAAACTTTATTTTATTGGAATTTTTATTTCTTGGCTGATTTGGTAGTGAGAAATGTTTTGATTGTGATTTTAAATTGTATTTCCAAGATTACTCATAAGGGTCATATTTTTCACATTTTTATTTTGGTTTGTTTGTTGTGGTATAATTTGCATACAGTAAAATTCACTCTCTTTAGGTTTCTTAAGATTTTAATGACAATTTGGGCTTTCTCTTTTATGATGTGCCTGCCCATAACTTTTGTTCATTTTTCTCTTGAGTTGTCTGTCTTTTTCTTAAGGTTTTACAGAAGTTCTTAATGCATTGGGAGAATTCTTAGTAGACTGTTGTAATGCAAGTCTCCTATAACGTATCTTAAAAGTTTAAAATTTTATCATTCATAGATAAGTCTTTATTCCACCTGGAAATGCTGGTTGCATATGGTGTGAGGTATAGGTCCACTTTCTTTTCCATCACGAATAACAAATGTCCTCACAACCTTTATTGAAAATGCTCTTCTTTCTCAACCAGTCTGCAATGTGATTTAGAGCATATTGAAATTTTTTGTATTCGTGTGATTCTGCTTCTGAGCTCTTCCTTGTTTTAGTGAATTTGTTATGTCTACTCCAATACCACACTGAACTATTATAACTTCAAAATAATTCTTGATATATGAAAAGACCCCACTTTGTTCTTAAGGAGCACCACCAACAAAGATTGTTGAGATTTTGGTGCAGTTGCATTGGATCTATGTTGTCAGCAAAATTTTAAAATTTCACCATAGAGATATCTCTAATTATTTATTGTTGGTGTAACAAATCATCCCAAAACTTACTGACTTAAAAACAATAAAAATCATCTTATTGCCCCTTATGGTTTCTGTGGTTGGGGTTCAACTGGCAGTTGTGGCTCCAGATCTTTCTCATGGTTGAAGTGAGATGGTGGCTGATGCTGGATGGGGTAAGGATGATGGGGAAGGAGGAATGTCCAGCAGTTGAAACATAGCCAGACATCATACTTCATGCAGTTACAGGTCTCTGCCTGTGGTCTCTCTACACAGGTTGGTAGGCATTTCCTTGCAGCAAGGTGTACTGAGTTCTAAGAGCCAGCATCCTGAGAAATGGAGGTGCCAGTTTCTTTGAGACCTGCATTTGAAAACTGGCATAGTATCACTTTCACCAGATTCTGATGGTCAAGCAGTTGCAGAGCCCAGATTCAAGGAAGAAGGCATAGATCCCTCCTCAGGATGGGAAGGTTGTCAATTTTGCAATCATATTTTAAAACTGTGCAACTTTTATTAGATAGATTCTGAGAAAGATTTTTTAATGTTCTTTCCAAGTGGTGTCTGGTTTACAGATTGTATTTTCTAACGTTTGGTTGCTGATATATAGAAATAGTATTAAGTTATATGTCTCACCATATTGCTAACCTCTCATTAATTCTTATAATGTCTTTTGATTATTTTTTATTTCTATGTACAAAACCATGTCATCTCTACATAATGACTTTCTATTTCTTTTTTTTCCATGTCTGGCTTCTTTTATTTATTGTTCTTGCCTCACTGTACTGCCTATGCCTCTAATTCAATGTTAATAAAATTGAGAAAAGCAAGAACTCTTCTCCCTAAGTTTGAAAGAAATAATTTCACCCTTTGCAATGTAATGGTAGGATTGCTTTGTTATTTGTAGTTATTCTCTTTCATGTTAAGAAATTCTTTTGTATTTCTAATTTGCCAGGGTTTAACTAACAATATTTAACAGATGTTGAATTTTGTCTAATTTTTAAAAATAGGTTGAGGTGATTATATGGCTTTTCTTTTTTAATCTGATTAATTTTTAATGTTAAATCAATGTTGCATTCCCAAAATATGACTCATTAGGTCATGAGTTATTATGATTTTTGTACATTGCCATGTTTGGTTTACTAATACTTTCTTTAGCACCTTTTTCATCTGTAATTATTTGTTAGTCTCATAATTTTCCTCTCTTATAATGTCTTTGTCAAAATTTATTATCAAGGTTATGCTGAGTTTCTGAAACAAGATGAGAATTATGTTACTTTTCTATACTCTAGTATAGTTTATAGTATAGATTAGAATTAATTGTTCCTTAACTGTTCAGTAGAACTCATTTTTAAAAAAAAATCTGAGCCTGGTATTTTTCTGTTTTTGTTTGTGTGTGTGTGAAAATATTTTATTTTTGTTTTATTTGATTCAACATTTATACAGCTATTCAGGTTTTCTAACTTTTCTTAAAATAGTTTTGGTAAGTTATTTCCTTTTTTCCTTCCTTTCCTCCCTTTCCACCTAACGTCAAATAAGCAAATGAAAAAACTTAAATTTCTTAATTTCTCTTAAATAATTGTTAGTTTTTAAGAATCATTTAAATAACATTAAGCTTTCTTTTGAATAATGTTTTACTTCTAAAAAGAAAGTGATTTAGGAAAGCACTTCCATTCATTATCACTATTAGTACTCGTTAAATCTTATCCAAAGTGAAAAAATAAGGAACCATACAGAAGGTTGAAGATCCCCTCCCTCCAAAAATCAAGTGTTTCAGTTCATTTTAAAAGGATAATCATTAGATTTTTTTAAAAGGATAGCCTTGATTTAGGCCAATAAATAAATGCAGAGACATGTCCAGCTCAATGAGTGCAGCAGAACCATCATTTTTTTTCCCCTAAACGATACACTGTACATGACTCCACTCACATCTTAAGAGATTCTGATGTACTCCCCATTTTGTTGAAAACCACTCTCTAGTGACCCATCATTTTTATAGGAGTTTATTTATTCCTCTGTTTTATCAAAACAAAAAGGTTGATAGATAAACTATTATAAACAATCAATGCTATCTCAGAATTGGTGTCCTAATCTACAGTTTAAATCAGAGCAGAAACATTTATTAGTGTGATTAATTCTGTTCCAATTTAAATAAAAACAACTTTATTTGTATTTATTTATTTTTTTGGGGTACCAAATTTCTTTATTTGAAGGAATGGTAAAAATCAAAGAACTTAAGTGGATGTTTTGGTACAACTTATAGAAAAGGTAAAGGAAACCCCAACATGCATGCACTACCTGGGTGACCAGGGAAGTCACCCCATGGCTATGGAGAAATTAGCCTGAGGCTTAGCTTTCATTATCACTGTCTCCCAGGGTGTGCTTGTCAAACCGATAATCTGCCAAGCCAGATTCGGATGCTCCCATCTTGCGCAAGTTGGTCACGTGGTCACCCAATTCTTTGATGGCTTTCACCTGCTCATTCAGGTAATGTGTCTCAATGAAGTCACACAAATGGGGGTCATTTTTGTCAGTGGCCAGTTTGTGCTGTTCCAGTAGTGACTGATTCACATTTTTTTCCAAATGTAAAGCACACTCCATCGCATTCAGCCCGCTCTCCCTGTCGTCATAGTCTGGTTTCTTGATATCCTGAAGGAAGATTCGGCCACCTTGTTGGTTCTGCAGCTTCATCAGTTTCTCGGCATGTTCCCTTTCCTCATGAGATTGGTGAAGAAAGTATTTGGTAAAGTTCTTCAAAGCCGCATCATCGTGGTAGGCATGGGCAAGGACTTCGTGTCTAAAACACCAAAAGCAACGGCAACAAAAGCCAAAATTGACAAATGGGATCTGATTAAACTAAAGAGCTTCTGCACAGCAAAAGAAACTACCGTCAGAGTGAACAGGCAACCTACAGAATGGGAGAAAATTTTTGCAATCTACTCATCAGACAAAGGGCTAATATCCAGAATCTACAAAGAACTCAAACAAATTTACAAGAAAAAAACAAACAACCCCATCAAAAAGTGGGCAAAGGATATGAATAGACATTTCTCAAAAGAGGACATTCATACAGCCAACAGACACATGAAAAAATGCTCATCATCACTGGCCATCAGAGAAATGCAAATCAAAACCACAATGAGATACCATCTCACACCAGTTAGAATGGCGATCATTAAAAAGTCAGGAAACAACAGGTGCTGGAGAGGATGTGGAGAAATAGGAACACTTTTACACTGTTGGTGGGATTGTAAACTAGTTCAACCATTATGGAAAACAGTATGGCGATTCCTCAAGGATCTAGAACTAGAAGTACCATATGACCCAGCCATCCCATTACTGGGTATATACCCAAAGGATTATAAATCATGCTGCTATAAAGACACATGCACACGTATGTTTATTGCGGCACTATTCACAATAGCAAAGACTTGGAATCAACCCAAATGTCCATCAGTGACAGACTGGATTAAGAAAATGTGGCACATATACACTATGGAATACTATGCAGCCATCAAAAAGGATGAGTTTGTGTCCTTTGTAGGGACATGGATGCAGCTGGAAACCATCATTCTCAGCAAATTATCCCAAGAACAGAAAACCAAGCACCGCATGTTCTCACTCATAGGTGGGAACTGAACAATGAGATCACTTGGACTCGGGAAGGGGGACATCACACACAGGGGCCTATCACGGGGCGGGGGGAGGGAGGAGGGATTGCATTGGGAGTTATACCTGATGTAAGTGACGAGTTGATGGGTGCTGACGAGTTGATGGGTGCAGCACACCAACATGGCACAAGTATACATATGTAACAAATCTGCACGTTATGCACATGTACCCTAGAACTTAAAGTATAATAAAAAAACAAAAACAAACAAACAAAAAACAAAGTAGTAAGACATGGATAGGTAAACGTAGGAAGCGTAGAGCTCCAGGTTGATCTGGCAGTTGATGACGGCCTCTGAGTCCTGGTGGTAGTTCTGGCGCACCTGCGAGGTGGACGTGGTCGTCATGGCGGAGGCTAAGGACAGGCGGCGGCGGCGGCGGTGGCTGCGGCTGCGTGGCGCTGGAGCGGCCGCGGGGGCCTTGGGGCGGTCCGAGGACGCGGTGAAGGGGTGACGGAGGGCTGGCTGTGGGCGGCCGGCCAGGATGGGGGACGAGCGCCGGGTTCCGTCCAAGCACTGTTGAAGCAGGAAACCCCGACGACGCTCGGCTAAGAACGTCTCAAAAGTTTGAAATGCCTTTCAAACTTGCTACATAATGTGGGAATCTTTCCTATAATATTCCTGATGAATATTTAGCCAGTCTAGTCCTGTCCATCTTTCCATTCATGAAATATGTTATGAATGCAGTCGATTCTAGTGTCTGAATATAGATAACACTCTCTTTTCTTTCTTTTTAAAAATTTGTACAAATTGAAGGGATATAAGTGCAGTTTTGTTACATGGATATATTGCTTAATGGTAAAATCTGGGCTTTTGTTGTATCCATCACCTGAATAATGTACTTGTACCCTTTAAGCAATTTCTCGTACTTTACTCCACTCCCACATTCCTAACCTTTGGAGTCTCCAATGTCTATCATTCCACACTCTATGCTCATGTGTGTGCATTATTTAGCTCCCACTTATAAGTGAGAATACGTGGTACTGGACTCTGTGTCTGAGTTGTTTAACTTAAGATAATGGCCTCAAGTTTCATCTATGTTGCTACAAAAGATATGATTTCGTTCTTTTTATAGCTAAATAATATTCAATTGTGTATATACACCACATTTTCTTTATCTGAATATCCGTTGATAGACACTTAGATTGATTCCATATCTTTACTATTGTGAATAGTGCTACTCTAAACATATAAGTACAGGTGTCTTTTTGATAGAATGATTCCTTTTCCTTTGGGTAGATACACAGTAGTGTGAATGCTGGATTGAATGGTAGTTCCATTTTAAGTTATTTGAGAAATCTCCATACTGTTTTCCATAAAGGGTGTACTAATATACATTCAGTGTTAACTTTTAGAATTTCTTTAAAGCTTTTTTTTAAAAAAAAAAATTTAATTGACAATAATAATTGTATATACTTATGGGGTAGAATGTAATGTTTTGATATATATATACACCTTGTGGAATCGTCAAACTAATTAACATATCCATCACCTCATCTACTTATTTTTTTTGCAGCAAGAACATTTGAAAACTCTTCTTTTAGCAATTTTGAAATATACAATGTTATTACTATGATCATCATGCAGTCCAACGGATCACTAAAACTTATTCCTCCAGTCTAACTGAAACTTTGTACCCTTTGACCAACATGTCCCCTTTCCTCATCCCTTTGACCCCAGCCTCTGGTAAACAACATTCTACTCCCCATTTCTATGATAGAATACACTTTGACAAAGCTTTTAATCATTGGTCCGTTTGCATTGTAATTTATTTGCCACACTTAGACCAAGAATTATCTTCTCTAAATTAGAGATGTCTAGCTCCTACAATCACATTTTGCACATTAGTGTACTACTCCCTTCGCTATCATTGGTGATTTCCTCCAACTATACTTAATTATCCTGCCCTTATAATGAGAGTACTAAGAACAGGACACATCCTCCTTGCCATAGAGTGCTATCCCTCTTCCACCTGGAAAAATTCAAGACTGAATTCTTCCTCCCTTGTCCCTCCCTTCCACCCTCTCTTCCTCTCTTTGCTCCCTCTCTCAAGTAATCATTGAGAACTATGTCCCAGGCATTGTTCTAGAATGGGGTACTGCACAAAATGTTCTTGTCATTATGGTGCTTACATTCTAGCAGCATGTGATTTAAAACCACAAACAAAAGCAATTGCATATTATGGGAGATAAAGAGATTCTATGGAATAAAACAAAGGAAGGTAAAGAGGCTAGGTGTTTGATATGTGTAGTAGTTTCCTATTATTGCTTTAACAAATCACACAAGCTTGGTATCTTAAAACAACAGAAGTTTATTCTTATACATTGCTGGAGGCCAGAAGTCTGAAATCAAGTTTTCAGTAGGACCACACTCACACCCGCAGCTCTAGGGCTAGAAACTGTTCCTTGGCTCTTCCAGCTTCTGGTAGCTGTTGGCATTCTTTGGCTTGAGGCCGCTTTAGTTCAATCTTTGTCTTCATCTCCATATCACCTTGTTCTCTGTTGGGTGTCTGATCTCTCTTTGCCTCTCTATTATAAAAACACTTGTGATGGCATTTAAGGCCCACTGGTATAATCTAGAATAATCCAAAATCAAGATCCTTGAGTTAATCACTTTCAAAGACCTTTTTTCTAAATAAGGTAATATTCACAGGTTCCAGGGATTAAGACATGACCATATCCTGGGGGCCATTATCAGCCAACTACAGTATGTATGTTTTATCCAAGCAATGAGTATTAGCATTACTGGTAAAGGTGGTGTTTTACCAAAAACTAGAATAAAGAGAGGACTTGAGCCATAAAAATGGTTTTAGGAAGAGGGGACTTGGCAGAAAAAAAAAATAGTCAATGCAAAGGCTCTGAGATGAGGACGTATTTGTTGGCTTGAGAGACCACAAAAAGCCTAGAAAGACTGGAGTAGAAGTAGTGGGAAGGAGAGTATTAGGTGATGAATAAAAATAGGTAGCAGGAGAGTCTGCTTAGGTATGTTCTGCCTGGTTGTTGTATGGACCTTGGCTGTTACTCTGAATGACATCGAAGACATTGGAGGATTCTGACCATTTTGTTGTTGTTGTAGTGATGATATAGTGTGGATATTTGTCCTGCCAAATTTCATGTTGAACTGTAATCCCCAATCCTGGAGGTGTGACCTGGTGGGAGGTGATTGGATCATGGGGGTGGATTTCTCATTAATAGTTTAGCACCATCCCTTTGGTGTTGTCCTCATGATAGTGAGTGAGTTCTCCCTAGGTCCTATTGTTCAAAAAATGTGTGGTACTCCCTCTCACTCTCTCTTGCTCCCTGCTCTTGCCATGTGACATGCCTGCTCCCACTTTGCCTTCTGCCATGATTGTAAGCAGACCAAGGCCTTACCAGAAGATGAGCAATGCCAATGCCATGCTTTGTGTACATCCTGCAGAATTGTGAGTTAATTAAACCTATTTTATTTATAAATTACCCAGCCTTAGGTATTTCTTTATAGCAACGCAAGAACCAGCCGAACACACACAGTTTGTTTATTTAGTTATTTTATTTTAGATTCAAGGGGTATATGTGGAGATTTGTTACACAGGTAATGCTGAGGTTTTGGCTTCAGATGAACCCATCACTCAAATAGTGAACATAGTACCCAATAGGTAGTATTTCAAACCTTGTCTCCCTCCCATACTCTCCCCTTTAGGAGTTCCCAGTGTCTACTATTTTTATCTTTATGTCTGTATGTACCCATTGTTTAGTTCCCACCTATAAATGAAAGTATGCAGTGTTTGACTTTCTATGTGTTATTTCACTTACGATACTTACCTCTGGTTGCATACATATTGCTGCAAAAGACAGGATTTCATTATTGTTTATGGCTGTAGAGTATTTAATGCTGCGTATAAATCACATTTTCTTTATGCATTCAACCATTGATGGACACTTAGATTAATTCCATGATTTTGCTCTTGTGAATAGTGCTGTAATAAACATACAAGTACAAGTATATTTTTGGTTTAATTATTTCCTTTCCTTTGGGTAGACACCCAGTAGAAGGATTGCTGGGTTGAATGGTAGTTCTATTTATAGTTCTTGGAAACATCTCCATACTGTTTTCCATAGAGGCTGAGCTAATTTACATTCCCACCAACAGGGTATAAATGTTCCTTTTTCTTGGTATCCTCATCAACATCTGTTATTTTTTAAAATTTTGGTAATAGCCATTCTGACTCGTGTGATATGGTATCTCATTGCATTCTCTGATGACTGGTGATATTGAGCATTCATTCTTTTCTTGTTTGTTGCCCACTTTTATGTCTTGTTTTAAGAAGTGTCTGTTCATGTCCTTTGCCCACTTTTAAATAAGGTTATTTATTTTTTTCTTGTTGATTTGCTTAAGTACGTTATTGATTCTGGATATTAGTCCTTAGTTGGATGCATAGATGGCAAACATTTTATTCCATTCTGTAGGTTGTTTGTTTACTCATTGATTTTTTTTTTTCTGTGCAGAAGCTCTTTAGTTTAATGAAGTCCCATTTGTCTGTTTTCTTTTTTGTTGTGTTTGCTTTTGAGGAGTTGATTGTGGACTTCGCCTAGGCCAATAATCCAGAAGAGTTTTTCCTCTAATATTTTTATAGTTTCTTGCCTTACATTTAGATCATTAACTCATCTGGAATTAATTTTTGTATATGGTGAGAAATAAGAGTACAGTCTCTTCTGCATATAGCTGTCTAATTTTCCCAGCACCATTTATTGAATAGGGTGTCCTTTCCCCAGTGTATATTTGTGTTGACTTTGCCAAAGATCAGTTAGTTGTAGGTGTGTGGCTTTATTTCTGGGTTACCTGTTCTGTTCCATTGATCTATGTGTCTATTTTTGTACCACTAGCATGCTATTGTGGTTACTATAGACTTGAGAGGTATAGTTTGAAGTCAGGTAATGTGATGCCTCTGGCTTTGCTCTTTGTGCTTAGGGTTGCTTTGGCTATTTGGGCTATTTTTTGGTTTTAAATGAATTTTAGAATTGTCTTTCTAATTCGGTAAAAAATGATGTTGGCAACTTGATAGGAATTGTGTTGAATCTGTAGATTGCTTTTGGCAGTATAGTCATTTTAACAATATTGATTCTTCTTATCCATGAGAATGAGATGTTTACCTATTTGTTCATGTCATCTACAATTTGTTTCATCAGTGTTTTGTGGTTCTCCTTGTAGAAGTCTTTCACCTCGTTAGTTAAATATATTCCTAGGTATTTTAATATTTTAGGCTGCTGTAAATGGGAATGAGTACTTGATTTGGTTCTCAGCTTAAGCATTGTTGGTGTATAGAAATGCAACTAATTTTCACGCATTACTTTTGTATCCTGAAACTTTACTGAAGGCATTTATCAGGTTTAGGAATTTTTTGGAGGAATCTTTAGAGTTTTCTAGGTATTAGCTCTTATATCAGCAAACAGAGATAATTTAACATTACTCTTCTCTAATAGATGTCTTTTATTTCTAATCTGGATGCCTTTTATTCAACTTTCTTGCCTGATTACTCTTTTGTTTGTTTGTTTGTTTTTTGAGACCAAGTCTCACTCTGTCCCCCAGGCTGGAATGCAGTAGTGCAATCTTGGCTCACTGCAACCTCTTCCTCCTGGATTCAAGTGATTCTCATGACTCAGCCTCCCCAGTAGCTAGGATTACAGGTGCCTGCCACCATGCCTGGTTAACTTTTTTTTTTTTTTTTTTTTTTGTATTTTTAGTAGAGACAGGGTTTCACCATGTTTGCCAGCCTGGTCTCAAATCCTGACCTCAGGTGTTCCACATGCCTCGGTCTCCCAAAGTGCTGGGATTATAGGTGTGAGCCACTGTGCCTGGCCTTAATTCTTAGAGGAAATGCTTCTAACTTGTGCTGTTCAGTATGATGTTGGCTGTGGGTTTGTTTTAGATAGCTCTTATTATTTTGAGGTATGTTCCTTCAATGCCTCGATTTTTGAGGGTCTTTATCATGAAGGAATGTTGGATTTTATCTTTTTCTGTATCTGTTGAGAGGATCATATGATTTTCATTTTTAATTCTCTTGTCGAATCATATTTATTTGTGTATGTTGAACCAACCTTGCATTCTTGGTATAAAATCCATGTAATTGTGATAAATTACTTTTTTCATGTTCTGCTGTGTTTGTTTTGTTAGTATTTTTTGAGGATCTTTGTGTCTGTGTTCATCAGGGATATTGGCCTATTGATATTGTGTGTGTGTGTGTGTGTGTGTGTGTGTGTGTGTGTGTGTCCTTGACAGATTTTGGCATCAGAATGAACTGGTTTTGTAGAATAAGTTAGGGAGGAATCCCTCTTTCACAACTTTTTTGCAATAGGTTCAATAAGATTGGTAACAGTTCTTCTTTGTGTGTCTGGTAGAATTCAGCTGTGAATCCGTCTGCTCCTTGACTTTCTTTGGTTGATAGATTTTTTTATTACTGATCGAATTTTATAACTAATTATTGGTCTGTTCAAGATTTCAATTTCTTCCTGGTTTAGTCTTGAGAGGTTATATGTTTCCAGACATTTATCCATTTCCTCTAGGCTTTATAGATTGTGCACAGAGGTGTTCATCATAAGTCTCTGAGGAACTTTTGTATTCTATGGTATCAGTTCTCATGTCATCTTTATTATTTCAATTTTGCTTATTTGAATCTTCTCTTTTTTTCTTGGCTAATACAGCTAACAGTCTGCTTTGTTTATCTTTTCAAAGAACTAACCTTTTGTTTCATTCAACTATTGTATGACTTTTTAAAATCTCAATTTCATTTAATTCTGCTCTGATCCTTGTTATTTCTTTTCT
The DNA here is from genome assembly GCF_024542745.1 of Macaca thibetana thibetana. Taxonomy (NCBI): domain Eukaryota; kingdom Metazoa; phylum Chordata; class Mammalia; order Primates; family Cercopithecidae; genus Macaca; species Macaca thibetana. Next base: position 23,485,996 of record NC_065588.1, on the reverse strand, counting down.
TCTGCTAGCTTTGGGTTTGATTTGTTCTTGTTTTTCTAGTTCCTTCAGGTGTGACATTAGGTTGTTAACTTGAAATCTTTGTACATTATAAGATGTAGGCATTTGATGCTATAAACTTTCCTCTTAACACTGCTTTTACTGTATCCTAGAGATTTTGGTATGCTGTCTCTATTTTCATTTGTTTCAAATTTATTTTGATTTCTGCCTTAATTTCATCATTTACCCAAAAGTCATTCAGGAGCAAGTTGTTTTGTTTCTATGTACTTGTGTCCTTTGAGAGTTCCTCTTGGTATTGATTTCTAATTTTATTCCACTGTTGTCTGAGAAAACACTTGATACAATTTCAAGTTTTTTAAATTTATTGAGATTTGCATTGTGACCGAGCATATGGTCAATTCTGAACAATGTGCTATGCACAGATGAGAAAAAATGTTTATTCTGTGGTTGTTGGGTGGAATGTTCTGTAGATATATATTAGGTTCATTTGTTCAAGAGTCTAATTTAACTCCAGAGTTTCTTTGTTAGCTTTCTGTCTCAATAGTCTGTGTGGTACAGTCAGTTGGGTGTTGAACTTTCCCACTATTATTGTATGGCTGTTTATTTTCTTATGTCTAATAGTATTTGTTTTATAAACCTGTGTGATCTGGTGTTGGGTGCATAGGTGGGTTTCTTGAAGGCAGCAGATGGTTGGGTCTTGCTTTTTTAAAATCACATTTTCCAGCCAATATCTTGTAAGTGGAGGATTTAGATTGTTTATGTTCAAATTAATATTTATGTGTGAGGTTTTGTTCTTGTCATGTTGTTAGCTAGTTGCTTTGTTGTCTCAATTGTGTAATTGCTTCATAGGATCTGTGAACTTTGTACTTAAGCATGCTTTTATGGTAGCAAGTATTGTCCTCTCAATTCCGTCTTTAGAATGCTGTTGAGCATTTCTTACAGGTCTGGTCTAGTGGTGACAGATTCTCTTAGCATTTGCTTATCTGAGAAAGACTTTATTGCTCCTTTGTTTATGAAACTTATTCGGCAGCATACAAAATTCTTGGCTGGCATCTTTTTTTTTTTTTTTTTAAGAAGGCTAAAATTGGGCCCCTAATCCTTTCTGACTTATAAGGTTTCTGCTGAAAAGTCTGCTGTTAGTCCAGTGGGTTTATCTCTATAGGTGATTTAATCCTTTTCTTTAGCTGTCTTTAAGATTGTTTTTTAGCATTTACCTTGGATAGTCTGATGACTATATTGTTTTCGTGATGTTTATCTTGTAAAGTAGCTCACAGGTGTTCTCTAAATTTCTTGTATCTGGATGTCTACTTCTATGGAAGATTAGAGAAATTTTCCTGAATCATTCCCTCAAATATGTTTTTCAAGTTGTTTACTTTTTCTTCTCTCTCAGGAATGCCTATTAGTCACAGGTTTGGTTGCTGTACATAATCCCATATTTCTTGAAGACATTGTTCATTTTGCAAAATTCTTTTTTCTTAATTTTTGTCTGATTATATTAATTCAAAAGACCAGCATTCAAGCTCTAAAATTCTTTCTTCTGCTTGGTCATGTCTATTATTAAAGACTTTAATCGTATTTTCACATTCATTCAGTTAATTTTTTAACTCCCAAAGTTCTATTTTTTTAAAATATAGCTATTTCATTTTCATATCTTGAATCCTTTTTCTGTTTTTTTTTGTGTGTGTGTGGTGGTTTTCATCTTTCTCTTGAATTTAATTGAGTTTCATTGCAATTCATACTTTGAATTATTCATCTGCCATTTAAGAATTTTCATTTTGGTTAGGGTACATTCATAGAGAGCTAATGCAGTCTTTGGAGGTGTCAAAACACTTTGTCTTTATTGCCAGAGTTCTTGAACTTATTCTTTCTCATCTGAAGGAGCTGTTACTTCTTAAATTTACATATGCTATAATTTGAATAGGCCTTTTAAATTTTTTAAATTATTTGTTTCCTTGAGTGTATGACTGTGGTATATGCTGTCATTTGACTTCATTTCTGGGTGCTTTCAATGGGCTGAGACTCTGTGTGGGTTTTTTGGTTGTTGAGGTAGCTTTTGTGTGGCTGCATTCTCAAATGCTGCTTTTTAGAAGTGATATATTGGTTGTATGCACTGACACACTATCTTCTGCAGTGCTAAGAGTATGGAGATCTCAGGAAGCTTATCTCATATACTAGTGCTATGTCCTGACAGCAGGTTTACTATTTGGTGGGGCAGTTCAATCTCCTATCCAATAAGCGGTGCTTAAGAGTAAGAGCCAGCTCACCCACACTTAGGTGCCCATTAATGAGTGGAGCTGCCTGCCCTGATGGTGGGTAGGGGTGGGGATGGGGGAATCATGTTGGGGTGGCTGAGGTATCAGGGGTAGAGGCATGGTCAGGGCTGCACCAGTTCCTCATCCTAGGAAGGCAAGACTGGAATCCACTTTCTTATTGCCCCTGATGCAGAGTCATGATCTTCAGTTCATGTAGATGTTGTCCCTTGACTCCCAGTCAAGGGTGAGGACTGTGGAAACACTCCTCTAGCTTGACCACCAAAATGGGTTTGGGGCAGAGCCTCTTCCCCTAGTCCAGAGCAGACAGCTCTGCAGCTTGTCTGCCCTATGTTGCTGGGACACTGCTGTTGTGTGTGAGGAGAGGGAGATGAGCCCATTCTTTGTGGAAGCCCATGTGGCATGGGCTCACTTTCAACAGGGTGCAGCTGCAGAACAAAATGATGAAAAGGCTGTCTCTAAGTGTTCATGCACTGGCTTCCAGGGAGGAGAGCCTCTCCTCCATCCACAACAGGGTTAGATGGATGGGGAAATAATCCTCTCCTCACATGTGTTCCTGGCCACTGATGCTGCCTGCTTCAGTGATGGGTGCCACACCCGCATTTCCATTGTCTCAGGGCAGGCTTTGGTGGACTGTGCTCCTCCCTCCCCTAGGGGAAGTTCATGCCAAGGGCTAGATTTCGGGGAACCCTGCAGCTGCAGGGACCTGGCAGGGCCCTACCAGTCCCCTTTTGTTGCCAAAGTCGGAGTGAGTTGTGGGGTAAGTTTGTGGGTGACCTGGTGATGCAGTGACCTAACAGCTGAGGTTCCCTGGGCAGGGCAGTGGTTCATAAAGGATGCAGGTTCAGTATGGTGTCTTCTATTTTAGTTCAGGCCTGAGGGGAGTGAGAGCATACCTGTGTGAGCTGGCCACCTGGTTTCCTGTTTCCAGGAAGTTTTCAAATTGCCACCAACAGTGGTTCTCAGGATCACAAGGACAGAGTGGCTTTCTGACACTTTGGATGTCAGCAAATTGTCATGGAGGGAGTGGAGCAGAGAAGCACCCCACCTACCATTTCCATATGGTTCTGGGTTCCTCAAGGGTCAATCTCTGCCAAACTTGCTACTTTCCTTTTCTGTAACCCAGCTTCTTCCCATGGGCTCTGACATGTCCTGGCTCTCTTTCCTCAGCTTTCCATTCAAATCATTGCCATTCACCTGTAACTTGATCTTTCTGAGGAGAATTGGTATCTGAAGTCCCTGGTCAACCATCTTGAAAAAAAGGGTAATTTTGTTTTTTAAATTGACAAATAAAATAAATAAATATATATATTTATCACGCAAAACATGATATTTTGACATATGTATACATTGTGAAATGGCCCAATTGAACTAATTAACATGTATTTTCTCACATACTCCATTTTTGTGGTGAGAACACTGAAAATGTACTCTCTTAGTGATTTGCAAAATAAAATACCTTATTATTAACTATAGTCACCATGCTGTACAATAAATCTCTTGAATTTATTACTTCTATCTAATTGAAATTTTGTATCCTTGACCAACATCTTCCCAACCACCACCCCTCCCTGGTATCCACCATTCTACTCTCTACACAGACATTTCTCCAAAGAAGACATAAAAATGGCCAACCCAGTTTATGAAAAGTGCTCACCATCACTAATCATCAGGGGAGTGCAGATTAAAACCACAATGAGAGATCACTTCACATTTGTTAGACTAAAGATAAGATAAAGACTAAAGATGATACATGTTGGCAAGGGTGTGGAGAAAAGGGAACACCTGCGCACTGTTAGTGGGGTTATAAATTGGCATAGCTATAATTGAAAACAGTATGGAGGTTCCTCAAAAAATTGAAAATAGAACTATCATATGATCCAGCAATCCTACTAATAGGTATAGATGTAGATGACATGAAATCAGCATGTTGAGAGATATCTGTACTCCCATGTTTATTGCAGTATTATTTATAATAGCCAATACATAGAATCAACTTACATGTCCATTGGTGGACAAATGGAGAAAGAAATGTGGTATATACACAAAAGGGAATACTAGTCAGCCTTTAAAAGGAAGGAAACCTGTCATTTGCAACTACATGGAAGAACCTGGAGGACACGATGATTTGACTGTTTTAAAGGATCACTCTGGTGGTTGTTTTGGGAATAGACTGAATGGGGGCAATGGTGGAAGAGGTGAGACAGGTTAAGAGACTATTGTAATAGTACATGTGAGAGAGGGTGATGACTTGGATCATCTATGATAAGCCTTTTACCCCAAAGGGCAAATGTTTCTCTTCCCTTATGACATCCCCACCAAATAATATTGTAAAATTATTTACTTATTTTTTCTCTACTGAGCAGGCACTATGGCTACATTATCTTTTCATATTCCCTTCAGTATAAAATCTAGTCTTTTCACATCACTGAAAATAATATTTCTAAAACATTAGTCTGTTAATATAACCCCTTGTCTTTAAAACCCTCTGTTTCCTCATTGCACTAAAAATAAAGCTCAGATTTTTAATTATAAGAAGGAGAAGTATATGGTTTCTGCCTAGCTCTTCAAAGTCATCTCCATCAGTGATTCTTCTAGCTCGCTCCACTCCCATCAAACTGGTTCTCTTTGTCTTCGTGAAACATGCCAAGCTGGTTCCCACATTAAAAAAAAAAAATTGGACCAAGCTGGTTCCCACATTAAAAAGAAATTTGCCAAGAATGCTCATTCCTAGGTCTTCAGTTCCTATCTTATCACTCATTCTCAACTTAAAAGTCATCTTCTTAGAGAGTCTTTTCTTGACCGTATTACATGGCTTTCCAGTTGTTACATCACATCTCCCAGTTTTATTCTCAGCTTTTATGATCACACTATGGTTTCTGGTTTAATTATTTATTTATTGCTTATCTCTTGTCTCACTCTCACTCACCAGAATGCAAACTCCATGAATGAAGGAACTATTGAATTTTGTTAAATGCCAATCCCTCGTATTTAGAAAAATTCCTGAAACCTATGATCTATCAATAAATGTTTGCTAAGTGAAAGAATAAATTAATGATTAAAGATCAAATGCTTAATATGTGCCAGATATTTTGTTAACCACTTTATGTAGATTGTTTTAGTTATTTCTCAAGACTCTCCTAGGTCTAGACTCCGCTCCTTTCTTTAGTTTTAACTCTTGCAACTCTTCCCTCCTTCACGCAACTCCTACCTTTCCCTTGGCCCCAACCCCCTTTCCCTAACTGCCATTTTCAGTCAACTATATTCACCTTAGTTTGTAAATACACTATCATTTTTTCCAGTTTTATGCCTTTGGACCACCTATTAAAAATGAATTTCTTTCTTTTTTTACTGAACACACTTCTAGCTATCCTTGGAGTTCAAATATGAAATTATCTCTTTCACACAGTCATTTATTAAACACACGCTAGGTTCCAAGTAATGGAGAAACAATGGCATACAAAATCGGTTGCCCTTGTTCTCTTGGAGCCTGAAATTGAATGGAGGAGACTGAACAGAAAAACCTCTCAAATAGACACGGAATTTCAAACTGTAAAACCTGGCCTCAAGAAAAGACAAAGGGTGTCACAATCTAACATACACCAGGCAGTCTAGAAAAGTTTCTTAGAAGTAGTCTTTTCAGCAGAAATCCCTTTCTAAAGGCTAGTTGGATTCTCCTCTCTATGTTTTTGTAGCACAAAGTGGTTAACACCATCGTAGTCTTATTGTGGTTTTAAAATTATCTACTCACTTAAGCAACCAGAAGCAACATCTTATTCACTGTTGTATTGCAAGAATTATCACAGGTCCCATTCCAAATTATGTGGGTATCTAATAAATATTTGTCGAGAAATGTATTGAATAAATAAAAGCCCATTGCATAATAGGAAAACAATATTTCTTGAACAAATGATTGAACACAATTCTCCACATATGAATTTGAGGATCATGTAGAGTGAGATTAATTCACATTAAGTGGACCCTCCAGTACTAATGCAGCCTGAAACCATATCAGCCCTTTATAGTGGCCATATCACATTACAGTAATGAAGTTTTAAACAGGTAAAGAATCATGTTATCATTCTGCAATACTTACACAGGAATTGATAGCAACTGACATATATCTATGAATAATATGGTATTCTAGTTTCGAAACATAATTTGGATTATAAAACATGCTGAACTTCACTTAAAATTTCATAGATTTTTGTATTTCTCATGTCAATTTTTATATTGTTTAAAATATTTTTCATGCTTAATTTGCCTCTTCATTTGGATAATGCTAATGGGATGTTATTGACTAGTGTCTCCAGTTCAGTTCATCGCATACTGGGCAGTATTCATAAAACGCTCCTTATATGCCAGCTGAAATTGGTAGTGGTTTGAAGGCAGAGAGCCAAATTCATCAAAAGGATAATGGCTAAATATATTTTGTTTTGTTTTCTGAATTTTAATGACTGAATGGAAGACTTATTCATTATTTATCTATTTTTGAATTTTATCAAATAGTTCTAGTGGTAATTACCCTATCTCTGTATTTATAGAAAAGTGGCACATTATTAAGATAATAGCCTGATTCCATATTTATGAAGTATCTGTTAAAATTATAAATATAGATACATGGAACGATGTGATTAATGCCAGGGAAAGCCACTTATAGGTTAAAAATGGGGGAAAAAAACTACAACTAGCTAGCACCTTTGATGAAATTAGCATTCTGTATTTGAGTTCCATTTGGGAAAAGAATCTATTATTCTCCTTTTAAAACACAGTGTATTTTAAAGGGAAATGAGCATTTTTTCTTATTAATCAACAATATGAAGGCAAAAAATACAGTAAGTATTTCATTATACTCTACGTTGCAGATTAAATTACGTTGGACCCATGATTTATTCCCCCTTCGGGGAATAAAAAGGCTAAAGTCAACTATGGGTACAGATGTCAGTGATTTCAAATACCTACATTTTTAGTTATCATAGTTCCGAAAATTTTTATTATATTTACCATTTTGTAGAGAAACACCAAATAAACCCTATTTTTATAGAGAAGGAATTTGACAAATGAAAAAGAAATAAAGCAAATCAACTTTTAAAAGACAATAATTTAGAAATATGGAATGTAGAGTAATAAATTTGTAAGATTTTTTCTGCATTAGATACAAAATTATATGTCATGACTTTACATTAGTAAATATTTAAAAATTAGAAATTGAGAAATTTGCAAAAAAATCAATTTTTTACTTATGTTCAATAGATTGGGGTAACTGGAGTCTCTCAACTCTATTTTTAAAATAACTATATATAGCATATATAGAGAGAGAGTGTGTGTATATATATTGTGTGTAAGTGTATATATTATGTGTATTGTGTTTTTTCTACTGAGTAGAAGTAGATTGAGTTGGAAGTGAGTTTCTTTTTCTCAAAAAAATGAATAGAATTTTACTTCACTTAAACTCCTAGCTAGGGTTTGCCATATAGGCTTTTTGAATAAGGCAGACTGGGCTTCCATCAAATTCAATGGGTTGAACTCCTGATAATTTTTTCTACTCAGTGATCATTTGTGAACGCGTGCTACTTGTTCACCAGAAGAGAAAAACCACTGAATCCCTGCAAGTTGACATCTTCTACTTACAGAACTTGGAAAATTCAACAAAAGGAAGTTGAGATTAACTGAACCTTCACCATTAAATAAATTTTGAACAGTTACTCAAATATATTTTTACAGGACAAGTACCAGTAACTATCAATCCCTAACTACTAGAGTATTAACAGAATATCTCTTAGTTTGGCATGTTCTGGGTAGTGTCTGTTGGGATTCTGGTTTGAACCCTTTTCATTTCTTTGCTTTGTTCAGTTTCATATACTGATCTACTTCTGTGTCCTATGATATGCACATCCTAAGCTAGTGACAACCCCGTGTCAGAGCTGATATACTCACTGAAGAGTGCTTATGATAAAAAAAACTTTTTAGATTAAATTTTAAAAGGCTCACAGGCTTACAAAAAGTTGCAAATACAGTGCAAAGATAATTGTTTTTCCTGGAATCATGGAAGAATAATTTTTTGACCTATGCCCCTTTGCTCTTGAAACATTAGTGTGTATTTCCTATGAATAAGGACATTCTCTTACATAACCACAATACAACCATCAAAATCAGGAAATTAACATTGATGAATTACTACCATTTAATCTGCAGACCTCATTCAAAATTTTCCAGTTGTCCTCATAATGTCTTTTATAACAAAAGGATTCAACTTAGAATCTTGACTTGGATTTCCTTTTTGTACCTCTTTAGTTCCCTTCATTTTGGAATCGTTTGTCAGTTTTAACTTTCATGGCCTTGATACTTTCAAAGATGACGGGCTGGTTATCTTGTGAAATATCTCTCAAATTGGGTTAGTCTAGTGTTTTCTCATGATTAGGAATGGATCATGCATCTTTGACAAAAAGAATCACAAAATGATGCTATTCTGTTTTTATTGCATCTTATCTAAGGGATCATGCTTTTGACAGGCCCACTATTCGTATTTATTTAGATCTCTTGTTTAAAGCACTGCCTGCAGCTTTCCCTACTTTAAAGTTACTCTTCTTCTTTCTAGACAATAAGCATTTTTATGGGTACTCTGAAGTGATGTAACATAGCTTGTTTCTCATCAAATATTACGTTTATTATTTTCTTTTATTTCATTTGTTCATATATAATTGAACTCATGGCTTTCAAATTTGTTCAACGAGTTATAATTTGTTATAAGTGTTATTTATTTTAATGTTAAATTATCCCATATTTGATCAATGGCCGTCCCTTCAAGCTGCCTTCCACATCCTTTTAGACATGTTTTTAATCATTCTATGAACAGTTCCTTGATTTCCAGGACAAAAAGATATTCCAGAATAATCTTATACTTCCTTTGCCACAGCCCCGGACTCAACCCTTTCTCCAAAGATCCTTGGTCCTCGTAGTGCAGAATGCTATTTAGAAGCCAAGATCTGGGAGATAAATGTGTTTAGTACTACTGAGATGTGCTGCTCCCAAGTCTTCTCAGTGGACAAAGTTAGAGATATATGTATGTATATGTATTTATGGCTATGCATACATACTTAGACATAAACTTATATGTGTCTTTCTCTCTGTCTCTATTTCTCTCCTATGCATTCATAAAGATACTTCTAATTCTAATAAAAAACCACTTATTCTAGCATCTTGATTTCAATACTTATAGTCTGTTTTCCAAACATGAGAAATCTGATCCCATTATCATTCATATATTTACTTTTTCTGGGATATGTAATAGGTTATTTATTATTAACAACCTGTTGGTTGATACTATAAATATAAAACCAATATATACCAGTAAAATATATATACTATAATGTAATAATAAATTACATATTGGTTATATATTTATATTATTTGTTATGTTTATATTATATATTATTTTATTATATATTTATATTGTTTATATGATATAAATTATATATTATTACCCAATAATGCTATATTATTATGTAAATGATATGTTATAAATAGTACAGAATAAATATAATATAGTAATTGTCACAAGTATCACAAGTATCAATTACTCTGTTTTCCTGCTCTAACTAATCAGGAACAAAAATATCAAAATGACTGCTCTTTTTTGAACAAAGCTTGATTTATCTTAATGAGTAACTTCCTCTGCTCATTCTATCTATCACTGAAATAAAGCCTCTCATGGGGTTTCAACGGGATGATTACTTGATGTTCACTGCATACACACATTTAGAAATAGTCATAAAAAACATTGCTCACAGTTTGAATAGAAATTCAGAAAAAACATTTATATATATTCTGTATCAAAGACTCACATTGACATAAGCCTAAGAGATTTCAGCTAGATTAACCACACAGATATCCAAGGGTAATATCATCAGCTTACTTCGGTGTTGCTGCTTCACTATTTCTTGGGATGGAGTTCATATGAGGCAGGACAGATACTCAGTCATTAGGTAAATTAGCTGATACAAGGAAGGCCATTCACATGTGGAAGCATCAGTCGTGGCATACTTCATTTCACATAGGGAAAAACAAGTTAGTAAATGCTCACATCGGCACTACTTTCTCTAGAAAAATACTCATGTGATGGGAGACCTGTAACAGAATCTCCAGAGTCTGAAGCTCCATCCTCAGATCTGCTCCAGGTCTCTGCTATGGGTGCTTTGTCTGAGAGGCATTTTGCTCCCTCTGACCACAGTGCAAACCACATTTGGGTCCCTGTCTTCTTTTTGAAAGAATGTGTACCTCTCTAATTATCTTTAGCAACCCTGACTTTAGTAGGAAAACCCTCAGAAATATGTTTTTTTAAATTTATTGATTTATTTAATAAATCTTTATTAAGCATCTACTACTATGTGTTAGACCCTGAGAATGGTGCTAAGGATATAAATGTGGGCTGCCTGATACAGTTTCCATCTTAACAGTCTACTGAAGAATATAAACAATGAATGGGCTGAACCTAAATTATCCCAGATAGCTTTACCCTGTGAATACAAATGTAAATCACATTAGCATTAAATGATCAGATTTCCCACTGCCCCTGCAGACCCATCTTCCGTTCCTGTCCACCCTGCTCTCTTCCCTGGAGGTTGACCCATACAGAATAAGTCGACAGTTTCCATTCCCACTGATTTCTGCTTCTCTTACACCCACACCTTTGTAAATACCACCTTTATAAATAACCCTCCATATAGTATCCTATTTGAGTGTGCCATCTGTTTCCTGTTGGGACCTTGACAATCATACAAGATAGCCCTTTCTATGGGTCTCATAAGAAACCATCTCACACATCTTCAAGAACATATTCATGCCCCTCGGGCTAATATCCTCCTCCCAGCCTCCCTTTGGCATTTCTAGTGTCTGTTGTGTATTTGGAGCATCTGCTTTCTCCCACTAGCATCCTACCACTTCGGTAACCATCACTCCACTGAGACCATTCAAGACCTGCGAAACACTCCAGGCGCCAAACCAGGATGCATGACCTTCGGTGAGGACTGACTCACCCAGGAGGCACGGCACCTAGGGGCCCATAGTACCATTAGGGGCCCAGGAACATCCTTTCTCTTTTTTAAATCAGAAGAAAAAAGTGAACTATTAGGTTAAAGAAAATGCTTTATTATTATGTAATATTGATATATTTGTTTTTATGTCAACACAGTCATATATATATTTCTTGATCTCTCTCTCTCTCTCTCTCTCAGTGTGTGTGTGTTGGTGGGTGGGGCATGAAAACAAAAGTGCCTAGAGCCCACAAAATCATAAAGCTACCTACCATGGTTTCAGTTCTCAAAACCTGTGTATGAATTCTGTGAGTGAACTGGATGCTAATACCGCCTTCTCATAATATCCTACTCGAAGTTTCATGCACCCTTATTTTCTCATTCTTTAGCAGAAAATCACTGTGTTCAACTCGTACCTAAAGATATCTTACAGGGCTACCAATCATTGTTCATCCAATTTACTCAGCCAAGTCTGAATGACTTTAGGCTCAGGCCAAAACCATGTCTACTACATAGCACCTGCAATATTGTATGAAAGGAGCTGGAAGATTGAATTTCACAAGTGGTGTGGGATCACCTAATCCAAAGTCTGGGAGAATGGGAAGGGCTGGCAGAGGCAGCATCCAAGATTGAGACCTGTGATATGGGTAGACTATGGATTAGAGAGGAGAGCTGAGGCAGAGGGAAGGGAGTGTCTAAAGGCCCTACAATGAGTGACAGCAGGTGATTTGGGGGTGTGGAGTAGGAGGTAGAGGGAGTGGTGGGGTTGAATAGGTAGGGCCAACTCATAAAAGGCCTTAGAAAGAGTTTGTACATTAACCTGAGTGAAATTTGTGGAGCTAGGTAATTTTTCATTTTAGAAAGTCATCTCTGGATGCATTCTAGGAAAGCCAGAGAACCGGTAAAAATGGGGGAAGAGTGGGCATGGGGAGAGTCAACTCTGCGTCACTGTAAGAGAATATAAGTTGATTGTCTAAACTCAGTAATGGTAGAAGAATTACCTGATATTTAGTATAGGAAATGAGCAGACATATATTAATGAATTTTAAAACATTGAGTGAGAGGGGTATTTTAATTCCTACCAGACTTATTAAGAGATCTCTTAGAGACCCCAGAGAAGAAACAGGTTTAGAGGCTAGTAAAGCACAGAGTGGGGAGGAGGAGCACTTCATTTCACCCAGGTGATGATTTTCTACTGATAAGCATTAACTCCTTCAATAAATAGATATTTTGTGTACCTACTACATTCTAGGCAATCAGGATGTGATAAAGAATCAAGGCAGACAGGATTTATGCTATGTAGAACTTATGGTAAAGTGAGAGAGATAAACCTTCATCAAATCTAAAACATCAACTACAGGTTATGCAAGATGGGTATACAGAGCTCTATGACAAAGTACTACAGGTGTGAAAATAAGTAATTCAGAATCAAAGCTGTTGTGTCTTTAAATTATTTTGAGCCTTAAAGAAATAGAATTATGAAAGTTGAGTCATGTGACAGGCAGCTATAACCTAGAGCTGTAACCTTAGTTCCTCTGATTATAGACTAGTGTTTTTTCTTTACCTACATTATTTTGCAAGACATTGTGAAAGACTAATTGAAGCCAGAGGCTGCTTCTCTCTTAACTGTTGATCTTCATTGTACATTAACTTCCCTCTTACTTCCCTTATACCAAGATCCCAAAACTAATCACGTTGTCTAAGATGGAGTGTTAAATATACTCTATTAAATTGTTTAAAAAAAAAAAAGAGAGAGAGAGAGAAAACAAGCTGTAACTAATCAAGTTGCTGTAATTCATAAACCAGTCTTGTTTGGAAATGTGGTAATTCTGTTAAATTTCTTTGTTTTCTGCCTATATAAGCAAGACCTCAACTTTTCAGCTTCTGAGCACTGACCTCATTCCTTTGGAGTTTGTGTTACCCAGATGTGTATCTCAGCTTTGTGCTTCAATAAATCATTTTAAATTGGGTTCTAATTCTTCTGATGATTTCAGGTTGACCCAGGGGATTTGCAATAGTTAAAGATGCAATGGAAGATTTACTTATTTCAGTAGTGGTTGAACCGACCAAAGAAGACCATATATGTGTTAGCAAGGCAAAGAGTGGGTAGGTCTTTCCAAACAGATGGAACATTTTGCATAAAGGTTTGGTGGAAAGATCGAATACAGTGCCTTCATGTATGACAGCTACAATGTGACAGGGGCTAGGGGAAAACATAAGACAGGATGAAACTAGAAAGGTATACAGAAGCAAGAACACACAGAACCTCAGCTAGTTAGTGTATCCAAAGTTACAGTACACAGTACATAGTAAACTTTGTTCTGCAAGTTTGCCTTAAGCACTGGCAAGTGTGAGGATGAGCCATTTTGCATTTTTAGAACTTCCTCTGTCTTTGGGATAAAGAATAAACATATGAGGGTTGAAGAGTTGACAGTGGAGATCCATTAGTAGGCTACTGCAGAGGTCCAGGCAATGTGTTGATCCGATGGGTTCTTCCTGCCCACTGCCTAGGCAAAATCAATTCACTGAGACCCTGGCATTGCAGTAGAGAAAGTTTTATTGACACAAAGCTGACCCACATAGAAGAACTGGAGTTATCACTCAAATCACTCTCCCCGGTGGTCAAAGGTTAGGGGGTTTTTATGGACAATTTGGTGGGGGCTAGGGAATGAGTGCTATTGACTGGTTGGAGATGAAATCAGAGGGATGTAGAAAATCATCCTCATGTGCAGAGTCAGTCTCTGGGTGGTGACACAGGACCAGTTGAGCCGTTAGTCATGGGTCCAGGCAGGGTCAGTCCAAAAAATATCTTAAAAAGCCAATCTTAGATCCCATTTGTCAATTTTGGCTTTTACTGCTGTTGCTTTTGGTGTTTTAGACATGAAGTCTTTGCCCATGCCTATGTGCTGAATGGTACTACCTAGGTTTTCCTCTAGGATTTTTATGGTATTAGGTCTAACATTTAAGTCTCTAATCCATCTTGAATTAATTTTCGTATAAGGAGTAAGGAAAGGATCCAGTCAAAAGAAACTACCATCAGAGTGAACAGGCAACCTACAGAATGGGAGAAAATTTTTGCAATCTACTCATCTGACAAAGGGCTAATATCCAGAACCTACAAAGAACTCCAACAAATTTACAAGAAAAAAACAAACAACCCCATCAAAAAGTGGGCAAAGGATATGAACAGACATTTCTCAAAAGAAGACATTCATACAGCCAACAGACACATGAAAAAATGCTCATCATCACTGGCCATCAGAGAAATGCAAATCAAAACCACAATGAGATACCATCTCACACCAGTTAGAATGGCGATCATTAAAAAGTCAGGAAACAACAGGTGCTAGAGAGGATGTGGAGAAATAGGAACACTTTTACACTGTTGGTGGGATTGTAAACTAGTTCAGCCATTATGGAAAACAGTATGGCGATTCCTCAAGGATCTAGAACTAGAAGTACCATATGACCCAGCCATCCCATTACTGGGTATATACCCAAAGGATTATAAATTATGCTGCTATAAAGACACATGCACACGTATGTTTATTGCAGCACTATTCACAATAGCAAAGACTTGGAATCAACCCAAATGTCCATCAGTGACAGATTGGATTAAGAAAATGTGGCACATATACACCATGGAATACTATGCAGCCATCAAAAAGGATGAGTTTGTGTCCTTTGTAGGGACATGGATGCAGCTGGAAACCATCATTCTTAGCAAACTATCACAAGAACAGAAACCAAACACCGCATGTTCTCACTCATAGGTGGGAACTGAACAATGAGATCACTTGGACTCAGGAAGGGGAACATCACACACCGGGGCCTATCATGGGGAGGGGGGAGTGGGGAGGGGGGAGGGATTGCATTGGGAGTTATACCTGATGTAAATGACGAGTTGATGGGTGCAGCACACCAACAAGGCACAAGTATACATATGTAACAAACCTGCACGTTATGCACATGTACCCTACAACTTAAAGTATAATCATAATAAATAAATTTAAAAAAAAAAAAAAAGCCAATCTTAGATTCTACAATAGCAATGTTATCTATAGGAGCAATTGGGGAAGTCACAAATCTTGTGATCTCTGGCCACATGACTCCTGAGTAGTAAAGGACAATAGAAACTATGCCTACATCTTTGTAGAGCTCAGGCCCCTCCCATAATCCTATTGTTACAAACTTTGATTAGTCTTAACAAAAGTGGCTTTTGGTCCCTGAGCAAAGATGGGGTGAGTTTTAAGGAGGAACTATTATCACCCTTGCTTTCATGTTAAACCATCAACTAAATTCCCCCCCACAAAGTTAACTTGGTCTATGCCCCAGGAATGACCAAAGACAGCTTGGAGGTCAGAAGCAAGATAGAGTCAGCTATGTCAGATTTCTCTTCCTGTCATCATTTTACAAAGATGGCTTCAGCAAGAGGTGATAACAGCTTTAACCGTGATGGTGGTGGAGGTGGAGGAATGTTGACAGATTTGAGAGATCTTTAGGAAGCGAAATAAGCAGGACTTAGTGATGAATTGTTTCTGGGGATGAGGGCCGGGAAAGTATCAGTGCTGAAACCTGGAATTTATGGGACTGGCATGCACTGAGACAGGGAATGCTGGGAGGAGGCCTAATGGACATAGGTAGCAGTGGGAGGGTGGGAGACTGAGGAGGGTATGTCCCATCTTAGGCAGACTGAGTTGGAAGTGACTTTTTGAATTACAGTAAAGATCTCTATCTATTGTGCTGCTTATTATATGCTAGTTATACAACACTTGTGACCTAGTACTTCATCAGAGTATTGCTCCTTTGAGGACCTATTCCATGCTTTTCTCAGTCATAAGGGGGTGATTCATAACTTTTCAGATACTTGAAACTGTAGCTTTTGGTGACAAATAAAGTCAGCTTGCCCCCGGGGTACTTGCAATAATTTCACTCTATAAGAATAAGTGATAGCCTCTTCCCTGCTCAGGGCCTGTATCCTAGCATTAGCTCAATTCATCTCTCATCCAGGATCTCTGAGGAACAAAGTCTTTTGTTACTCCAAAGGTAATGTGCCCTCTGTTCATGGAACTTACATTCAGCATTTATTAACACTTGGAGGGCTTCACAAGACACTTCTGATAAATTCCCCACCCTTTGTGATTTGGCCCTGCCTGTCCCTCCAGCCTCTCCACAATCTACTCCCCTCACTCAATCGGTTTTAGCTGCTTGGACCTATTTCCAATTCCTTTCACAAGCTCATTCCTGCCTCGAGACCTTAACACAGGCTTTTTCTCACTCTTTTCTTGGCTACCCTCTCCTCATCCTTCAGATTCCAGCTTATATGCCACATTCTCAGAGATATCTTTCCTGCCACCCACACCCCCCATCTAAATTAGCTATTCTATCCATTCCTTATTCTCTTTCTTGTGCTCTGCTCTTTTCTATAAAAGTACATATCACAGACAGTAATTGTATATTCATTTGTGTTTGTCTAGTGTCTGTCTCCCCAACTTAATTATAATCTATATGACAGCAGAAGCCATGTCTGATATGTTCTTCAGTACTAACACTGTGTATATCAGTCATATCATGTTTATTCAGAAGATGAATGAATGAATGAAAACTATAGTGCTGGCTGGGCGCGGTGGCTCACGCTTGTAATCTCAGCACTTTTGGAGGCTGAGGGGGGCAGATCATGAGGTCAGGAGATCGAGACCATCCTGGCTAACATGCTGAAACCCCATCTCTACTAAAAATACAAAAAGTTAGCCAGGCGTGGTGGCACACACCTGTAGTTCCAGCTACTTGGGAGGCTGAGGCAGGAGAATTGCTTGAACTCGGGAGGCGGAGATTGCAGTGAGCTGACATTGTGCCACTGAAATCCAGCCTGGGCAACAGATCGTGACTCCTTTTTTTTTTTAACTAAAAAAAAAAAGAGAAAGGTATAGTGCTTCTTCTATGCAAGCACTAATCAAGACAGAAAGATGTGAGACAGAAAGATATGATCCCTATGCTGGATGTCCAGTAGGGAGAAGTAAATTTAGTCCTGATATAGCATGGCGGGTGCTCTTGTGGACATATATGTACAAAGTGGTAGTGAAGCATGGAATCTACACACCAACTTACCCTGTGAATAATGGGAAAGGCGCCATAAAAAGACAGTGTTTGATTTGGGTCTTTAAAGATAAAGAATTTACTGGGCGGAGCAGGAGAGGAAGGGCAGGTAGACAGAGATCACAGTCTGCGCAAAGGTGAGAAGCTATGAAGGGCCATGATGCTTTTGGGGCGACAGTGAAATGTCTGGCCTGTCTGAACATAGGGTAGAAGGAAGGGGATAGAGATAAGCTTTGTAAGGGATGTTGGCACAGTTTGGAAAGCCCACGCTGTTTTGTTTAGGTTCCATCCAACAGGGAATGGCAAATCATTGGAGATTTGTAAGCCAGGGAATAAGGTGAGGCTTCTGTCTCAGTAAAAGGACTCTGGCAGCAAGTGTGTGTGTGTGGTGGTGGAAGAGGAAGCAGGGGGGTGTTGGCAGGGAGAGGGTGTGATGCCTGAAGTCAGGGAAGAGGGAGAGGAATCAGTAGCCCACATGGGAGATGACACCACTGACGTGGAGGCAGTGACAGTGGAGAAAGACAAAAGAGGATGGATTTTGAGGGATCTTTAGGAGTTGGACTATAATACTGTCTGAAGTCACTTTCAGCCGTGAAATTTGATGATCCCTTCATTAACTCTTTTTTGGCTTTAGAATTTGGACCAAATATATTAGTAAAATGTTTCTGTTTTTCTAAATATAAACTCAGATAACTTATCTCTATTAGATGAAAACCCAGCTGAACTATGCATTATACGGAAGATTTTATGGTTTCCCTGGGATGAGGTCAGAAATGTCGTGAGAAAGCACCCTGACTGGGTCACTTGGGATAGGGTTGCGAAGTGGACAATTTACTCTGAGCCTCAGATCAAAGCATCCTCATAAACCTCTTCTGCTCTCTCCTCATGACTTGGCTTTAGATGACTATGTGGCAAGAAAAAAAAAAAGTTCCACACTTCATTTGGGGCAGTAGGAGGAATGGACATTTCTATATTTCTTTTTTCATTGTAGCGAATGTGTATTTTTTACATATAAATTTAGTGGAGTTTAATAGCAAGCAATGGATGAATTTAGATGTAGTAGACTTATGAATTGCCAGAAGGCTAGGATGGAGGAGGAGGTAATATAAACTAAATGGTAGCTTATATTAAGCCTGGATGAAATTGCGAACCACAAACAGAGGGCAGCTCTGAGGAATGTTTAAGGAAGTTAAGCAATCTTTGAGTGAAATGAAAGCGCATGAATTTGAGGAGACTATATAGATAAGTGATTATTAAGTCTTTGTGAAGTTCTTTCCTGATTGTCTTTGAGGTATATCGTCAGGAGACACCAAAGATGGAAGAAATTCCTTCGTTGTCCTAAGGGAGGGTCCTCCTGTCAAACAGCAGCCAGAAGACAAGAAGAGGGAGAGTGTGACTAGCCACACTGTAACCATTCAGTGGCTGCAAGGAAAATTTCTTTATCCTTGCCAATGTGGTATTTTTCTTTTGGCAGTGAAAAATCATGGAAAAAAATATGCAAAGCCATAACAAGCAATTTGAAAAAGTTGGGGGAAGGGGATTATTCGCATGCTTGAAATAGTAATTTGTTGATTTATTTCACTCTCAGGAGAAGAAACATTTCCAAGAATAGTTTCCCTTATTTCCAGAAAAGCCTTTATATATACTTCAAGTGTCTTAGGGACCTTATCTTACACCCCCAACACAAACATTGTATTAAAAATAGTTTCAAAACTATTTTGCTAGTTCAAGTTTGTAGCACATGATCCTTGCTTAACATTCCTCAGTTTTCTGCAATGGTTTTAACTAAAATAGATACAAAGTAACAGATTAATTGTGTTACTGAGAGTCTGACCTCAGCATCATGGCCTTCTGAATAATTTTAACCTAGGCCATATGTCCAAGTTCCTTCAGCTAATTAATTATTAGCTCCTCATTGCTAGCAGTTTCTACACTTGATTCTAGTGCCAACTCCCCTGGGCTGAATCATTTAACATGACCATCTTAGTCTTCCTCATCCATGAAACAGAATTTATATTATAGCCCTCCGTATAATTTATAAGGTAACTAAAACAAAATGTGGTTTTCTTTTTTCTTTTTATACAGCATCTCTCTGTGTAACCAGGCTGGGGTGCAATGGTGCGATCTCAGCTCACTGCAACCTCTGCCTCCTGGGTTCAAGCGATTCTCCTGTCTCAGCCTCCCAGGTAGCTGGGACTACAGGTGTGCACCACCATGCCCAGCTAATTTTTGTATTTTTAGTAGAGACAGGGTTTCACCATGTTGGCCAGGATGGTCAATCTCTTGACCTCACCCACCTTGGCCTCCCAAAGTGCTGGGGTGTGTGTGTGTGTGTGTGTGTGTGTGTGTGTGAGAGAGTTGATTGGCTACAAAGTATTTTTAAGATGGCCAGTTGATTCTTTTCCTAAAGTCATGCTCCTAGACCTACACTATTAACTGAAAATTTTATGAATTATCAATTACACAGTCTAATTGCATCTATTATACTTTCCAAAAAAAATCATGTCTTTGCAATAGTGAAGTTGCAATTCAAATCTTCTCATCCTTTTGCGAGCTGTTGAGGTCACTGTTCCTAGCACAGCATCATAATTAAGAACAAGTCTTCTCTGCTTAGTTCTGTGACATTAGGCAGTTTATAACCTCCCTGTGTCTTATTTTCTTCATTTAAAAAGTGGGGATAATCATAGTACCTTCTTCGTTGTATGGTTATTACTTACTGATTAGTGTATATTTTTGGGAAGAGGAGTCAAGAATGATTTCCAGTTTCTGGACAAGGATGACTAGGAGTATGAGGTGCTATCAACTGAAATAGGGACTATAAGAGTAAGAGCAGATATAAAAGTAAGATCACAGTTAAAATGTGCTCATTTGAGATGCCTGCCAATTCCATCAGACATCAAAGATGTTCAATGTGGATTTGAAAATAAGCTTAAGACTTTATGGGTTTTGGAGATCATTTTCACGGAATAATGTATTGAACAGCTCAGGGAACTTTGAGCTATTAAAGGTAGACTTTAATGTAGTCCAATGTCTTAGTTTGACAGTTGAGGAAACAATTATTTAGGATACACTATTTGTGATAAAGTAATGTGGTCTCTTCTTCTTGAATCTGCGACTCACAGTAATGAATAGTGTTTGGCAAAAGTGACACTGTGCTACTTCCAGGCCTAAGCTTTAAGATGACCTGGAAACTTCTGCTTTTGTGCTCTTGGAATCCCTTCACCCCATTTAGAAGTCTGGCTATGCTGTAGAAGAGACCAAATGAAGATGTCACAAAGAGAGGGAGTGGTTATGACACATCGCAGGGAGAGACAGCATCCAGTTGACCCAGTGTCCCAACCCCAGGGGAACCCCCTGATATATGCAGCACATAGATTATCACCCTCCAGACCGGGCTGAGCTAAATGTTGCCAACCCACAGAATGATAAGAAATTTAATTTTTTAAAGCCATTAAGATTAAGGGTAATTTGTTACATAGCATTAGTTAATCAAAACAATGGAGGAATCAGGACAAAAATCCATGTCTTCTGAGCTCTAGAACGTAGGTCATCTAGGGCAAGGAACTCATACTGTTTATTCTTTAATAAAAACTTAATAAAGAATGCAGAATGAATAACTGTGCTTATTTGACCTGTTTTCTCAACTGCACAATTTGTATAATTAACTTATTGACTAGAATGTATTCTATATCCTGGATTTAATGACTGCTATCATTTAACCATGAGATAGATCCAGCCAGTCACCCATCCATCCATCTGTCCATCCATTCATCCATCCATCCATATCCATTTCACCTATATATTATCTACCCATTTCTATTTTTTGGCCTTCTATTTTTTGGCCAACGAACTAGACTGCAATTCTATATCAAATGTCTGTTTTACTCTGTGGCTTTCTGGCCCATGAGTAAGTATAGGAGAGCTGAGATGGAAAAAGCAAAGTTTTGCCATTATTACCTTAATTTTAAGTCTTTACAATTTTCATAAGGGGAATATCAATGGCACCAATGTTACTTTCACCGCTGAGTGTCTAAAACTTGTATTGAATTTTAACTGTTCAAGAAACATGTTTGCTTGAGAAAAATCACCAGAATTTCAAGACAATAGTCACATCTTCTGAAAATAAACTACTATTCAAGTAAGTGGAGTTCAGATAATGACAACATGTCATCTTCCAAGGAGACAATGTTTATGTGGCATGCATCTTGGAGGTAAATCATTTTTCCCTTTTTATTTTATTTTTTTCAATATACAGTTTGGGGGTTCAGCATTAGATATTACAGTAAGGCGGCAGGGATCTTATTCATTTCTATATTAGAATTATATTTGTTTGGGAACTGCGCAGGAGTCGGTCTCATGGCATCTGACAGCTTGACAAGGCTTGTTGCCATGGAAAACGTTGGTGATGTTATATAAATATATTCCTAGGTCATGAATTGCCATGTATTTTTTGGACATTGATGCTAAGGGGGAAATGACTAAACATGTTTTTTAGGAAGGAAGAATAACATAGTAAACAAACAATAATAACAAATAATAAATACATGTGTATTCAGTAAACTGGTGCTCTGTTTTCTTAAGCATTAGACTTGTGTTCTAACAAGCCTTTTAGCTATAAAAGTTCACATATTGCAAAGGCTTTTTCCCCCCTAAAATATTCTTATTACCAGTCATTTTGCAATATTAATGGTTCCACTATTAATAGACTGAGAGACAAGGGAGCTATTATCCTTGCTCTCTATCTGTTATTCCATTAAGTAAGACTGCCAACCTCTGACTGTTAGCAGCTCTATAATGAACCATGTGCTGGAGCCACGGGGTATATCCTAAGTAAAAGTTTTCCTCACATGTTGTTTTTGGTGCATACTATGACTAGACAGGAAAAAGGTACAACAACAAGATGCAAGGGGAGACACTCCATTCAGGTTAGGATCTAAAATAGTCATTTTCTTTGGATTTGATGAGAGGTGAAGAAGTGTTGGGGAAATGATGTGGAAAGTCATGGGTGAATTTCTCTGTAATTTGTCCCCCTCTTATGACTGATGCCCTTTGTGAGAGCTCCAATGGTACCTACAATCTGACATATACAAGCCTGTTATCCATTCTTGCTTTCGCTAACACACTATCATTTATTCAACCTATAAAGAGACCTGCCAGATTCTTATGCTTGGGCAAACACTATCTTAGGAGTCAGTGTTAGCTTCCTGTGTTGGGATGCTGCCTTCACTATTACCACTGTGGTCTCTGCTGTTGTTCACCGTCTGAGTCAATAACGGATGTTACACATACCACCTCTTCATGCCAAAACAGAGAGTGCGCATGACCCTGATTACTAAGAAATCCATCTTTTTCTAAGTGAATGAAAAGTGGCTTTTTACCACAGAATCTAGATCTGTTGAGTTCTAACAAGCCTTTTAGCTATAAAACAAGCCTTTTAGGCTCTCTATCTATTGTGAGATGAGCCACAAAGGGTTTTCAGTAAACTGAAGGACACACATTTGCCAATTATGTACTTTTTAAAATGAATTTACAGAAATCCAGTTTATTTTTTAATAATACCACTTGTATTCACTTAAATTGTGCTGGGTTTTCTTGAATGGGAAGAAATATCCAGTTATCAATTACCCTGGATTTGGTGCCACATATGAAGATAGTGCTGCAGTAGGCAACGTCATCTCATGTGTAGAAAGATATACAAACAAACGCAGAGGGCATAGTGATAGAGAAAAATGATCTTATTTTATTTTTCATTTGATTTTTATCATTGCAGATTACTTTTCCGAACTTCATCTCCATTGTTTCTCTCCCAAATCCTGCATGGTGTGTAGATAAGTAACATTTTACCCATTTTACAACAGGAAAATGGAGATTTAGTAATTTGCTCAAGTCACACATCTTTAAAGTGACAGAGGTATGCTTCCCACTAAATAGTGAAATCTTGCTAGCAATGTATATAGGTCTTAATACAGACAGAATTTGCTTTGACATGCTTTCTCTATGCTCAGCTAGAACTCATTTTCATTAAGAAATTCTCAAGCAAGGATGGAGCCAGGAGAGGAATAACTGGGTGGAAACTAACTTCTCCATGGCTTCTTTGGCTGCATTGCCTACTGTGGAAATTGATCCAGGTAGAAGGTTGCCTATTTTGGCAACCTTTGCCCACTGCGGAGGTTGATCTCTTTGGGTGAGATGTCCTGTTGTTTTTCTCTCTACATGCTTGAAGCTTTCATTGCACTGGAAAATAAAGAGACAGAAATAGGAGGGATTTGATGACTTTCAAACTAAGGAAAGCAACTCATTTTCTTTTTAAACACAGCCCTCTGACTAATTTTTGCTGTAATTTATCCTAGTAATTTTGTCTGCACGAAAATGAAGCAGAAGTAACTTTTGCTTGAATTACCTCTGTTCTCTAATTTACCTCACAGATATAAATGTAAACCATGAGGAAGTAAAAAAGTAAGTCCACATATACAAGTAAATTTGAATGTTTTTCAAAATTTTTTACCTCATTTAACATTAATGTTCTTATTTTCTCATTTTTAAAAATAAAAGATGTATTTTAATTTTAAAAATAGAGCTCCAGTTTATGTTTTTAGAGAGACTCAAGTATACCTTAACTTTTGTGCATAAGAATGGTGATAAATTATAATAAAATCTGAACTTAAAATGTGATTAAACATGTTCAGTCATTCTATTTCATATATTACAATTCTTCTGATATTCTGTTTCCCTTTTCTTTAAAAATACAAACAAACCAAATGCAATCATTGATTAAGCATATTCCAAGCATTTTCAAATAAGTAACTTCATTTATTCTAGAGTGGTAATTATTAGGTAGTGAATAGGACTAAGTATAAATAAACTAGCTCATCTTCTTTCAAGCATATGGTAGGTATGTGTTTCCCCACCCCTTTGACGTTAGATACAACCATGTGACTTGCTTTAACTAATGAAGTCTGAGTAGAAGGACATATGTCACTTCCAGACAGGAACACTTAATCACCAGAGCAGCTTTTCTTCTCCTGCAGCAATCATGAAAGCATGGGAATATACCATCCGTAAGTCTGGCTCCTTGAGTGACTGCCAAAAAGAATCATTAGGTTTTAGAAATTATTCGTTACTGCAACATAGCCTACCCAATCTTGACTGATACAGCTCTTTAAAGATGAGGAAACAAAGACTGAGAGAAATGAAGTGACTCATTTAAAATGACATAACAGAGTTGTAAACCAAGTTTTCTGGTTCTTCTATCCTGGATTTGCAAACACAATCCAGTATAATTTGGTTCCCCAAGAACCTCAAAATTAAGCAAAATCTGATTTAATGCACATGTGTTATATATGTTCGCATACAAAATAATTGGTTCTTTTGATTGAATTGAAAGAGCATATTAATTAAAAGAATAATCAGGTTGGGTATTAAAATGAACAAAGATTTAATCTACTAATAGAAGTCATTTCATATATAAACAAAATTGCAGTGTTGAAGCTTTCTAAATATCTGGAACAGTGGGCTCTCTGGGTTACTTAAACCTGCTAGATTGCATATTCAATCACTAGATGACTCCAAATAGGTACCTACACCTAAATACTTACTATGAGAGATTGGGAAGGGAAAAGCAGCCAAGACAGTTCTTAGCATATCCTGTGACTACATGAGACTTCTAACATAATTGTAAGAAGCTTAGAAAATTCACTTGCCATTTACACTAATACCCATAGATCCCTGTCATCTGGACATACTGATCTATGTTCAAGTGAAAATGTACTTTGCAAACAGGCTTTCAGTTGAAATATATTTTTGCAAGATTTCATGACTTGGCAGCCCAATTTCTTTTTTTATGCTAAAGAGATTTTTTTAAAAATGAGTTTAATATCTTGGCCACTTCAAAGTCACACAAATTTCACACTCAGTTTTCACTTTGTGCTCGCCATTACTGGTGGTATTTTAATATCCCTTGTTTAACTATTTTTTATGTCATTTGCTTTTTGTTTTTTTTGGCAGACTGTGTCCCATTTCCTTTAAGCTTTAACCAATGCCAATTACTTTATATCTTTACCTGATGTTTTGCTCACTTCCTCTATAAGCTAATCTTTCAGGATTTATGGGATATGTATGATTTCTTATTCAAAATAGTCTTAGGAGCAACAGAACTCAAATTCCACAGGAAACAGGAAACATTTTTTATAATATCCATTATATGTTTAAGTAGCAGAGTGGTCATAACTCACTTAAATCTTCAATTCCTCAGTTTCTCCACCTACTAAATATGGATTACTGCCATCTTCTTCATTTAAACTCAAGGACTGTTTTGGAAGAAAATGAAATTATGTTTCTAAATCTCTTCTAGTCTTGTAAAAAGAACCATATATACTTAAGACATATGAATCAGACCTGTGCACATTTGGGACAATGACGTTTTAAACAATGATGCTGTCACATTTGGAATGAGCTATCATGTTCAAAGTTCAATGGAGCTTTCAAATATTAAGGGAAATCACAAGTTGATTTCACATACGACCTATATCGTTTTAGACATTATGTCTTAAAAACCAGATATTCTAATTTTAAAAAATCAGAGCCAACAAAGAAACTTGATTATCTGGTTTAAGTATCAGATTATTTGCTATTTCTGGAAATATTCTTGACATTAATAAAATAGCTCACAGCTCTTCCTATGCTTACTGTATTTCAGTTTCCATTCAGGTGTTTATTACTTTATTTCATTTATTGCGCTCTCTCTCACAACAACCATATGAACTTAGCACTGTACTTATCATCTTCATTTTATGCATTAAGAAACAAAGCCATAAGAAGTTCATCAAGTGGTTCAAGGTTACAGAGCTAGTAATCGGCAGAGGTCAGATATGAATCCAGGAAGCTTAATTCTAGACCCACATCTATAACTGCTGCCACACACATTTGTCATTATTGGTGAAATCACAATGGGAAACTTATGTAAAGATTCTAGATTACTGGACAAAATCTAAGGCACTATGGAAGGTTTTTGACTTCAGAAGTTTCATCAATAGTATCCCTCCAGATTAGAAAACTGAGGAAGTGCCTAAATTGGATCAGAGAGAAAAGGATTATCATAATGTTGGGAAATCCCTGAACGACATCAAATGATGTAGTTGAAACTGGATGTGTTTGGTCTCATGAAGAGATTAGAAACAATATTACAGTTGGGTTAAAACACTTTAAAAGCTATCCTGTGATAAAGAAAGGAGGCTGACTCTGGATTGATCCAAAGACAAAATAAGGGCTTTTAGTAAAAGTTACAGTGTGGAGACAGATTTGGAATTAGTCTGTTGATCAACCATTTATATGAACACCTTCACATGGGTAGCTTCTCTGGAGTGCTGTTCACAAACAGGGTACTAGATAAAAACCTATTATCTGAAGTTTTGTCTGTAATCCCAGCACTTTGGGAGGCAAAGGCAGGAGGATTTCTTGAGCTCAGGAGTTAGAGACCAGCCTGGGCAACATAGGGAGGTCTCTAAGGTCTCCATGTCTACTAAAAGTTAAAAAGAAAAATAGCCAGGTGTGGTAGTGCACACTCGTAAAATCTCAGCTACTCAGGGGGCTGAGAAGGGATGATCCCTTGAGCCTGGGAGATCCAGGCTGCAGTGAACCGAGACCATTCCACTACACTGCAGCCTGGGTAACAGAACAAGATCCTGTCTCTAAAAAAAAAAAAAAAAAAGTACAAAAAATAAATAAATAAGAAGTCGCTCTGATTTATTTGGATGGAAAATAGTGTCTGTATTGGTTGTTGGGGGCAACTTTAAAAGGAATCAGTATAACACTGGCAATGGGAAGAAGACAGAGCTCCTGGAGTTTATCAGGGAGATTTCCATAGAGCTCAGTCCATCGAGCAGCCTTAGTATGTGCACTAGGAAGAGTGCTCAATGAACTGTCACTCCCTCTAATTCAAGTAACACTGTTGGAGGTGTTCTCAATTATAATGCATGAGGAATTTTGACTAATGGCTTAAAATAAGAGAGTACGTGTCAGCCCATATCTGTCTATTTCATTGAAGCAAACAGGCATAACCTACTTTGGACACCTATAACTGTATCTGTGTTTTCTTCTCCCCAGTCCCCCAATTGTCTAATCATCTGAAAATGTAAAGTGCTTAGGCTGGGAAACCTATTCAGTCAAGGATTCTGTGTTCACAGTTGAATTCCCAGCACTAGCACAGAACCCTACATCTAACAGGACCTCAATAAATAATTGCTGAATGGATCACAGTAAATGCAATAGGTAGTCATTCCTAGGAATTATGTAAAAATGTTCAGCCAGAATGAATTGAGTTTATTAAAGTTTCAGGACCTCTGGAAGTGTTTTTAATCTTTCCTGTCATTTTATGTTTTGACTCCAAAGACTTGAGTTCCAAACTTAAGGAAATTGAAGATAAGTGGTCTAGAGAGTGCCAGTTAAAACAGCAGAGCTACCCATCATTCTCAAGAGTTTCTCTTTTACTGTTAGACCTGAACTTAGCTGTTTTTCCAGAGAGCCCTAATTTCATAAAAGGAGGCTTGCACGGCAACTTAAACAGATTATGGCAATGCTAGTGAACAGACTTCTGGATTTAACAGCTTTCTAAAAAATTAAGAACACAGCACCAGACAGCCTGCAGGATACCACTGCAAAAACTTTCATTATATCTAAACAATTGACTGTCAATGCCAATAACAGATTCCTTCTGGGTTCCATTCTTTCCCAACCAAAAGGTAACCATTTATTCACACTGTAATGTGTCCTTCATGTGAAACATTCTAAGTCGTATAATGTCTTGCAGATGATGTTGTTGAGAAAGGCTTCTGACCCTGGAACAACTCCTGACCAACTTGGGTTATTCTGCATTTATTCTGTTGCTTTCTCACAACACTCAATGTGTTCCAAGCCTCTGAATAAAGGATGTATACAATAGAATCAAGCCAAGTGCAGTAAAGGGAAGTGAAAGGCTACAATTGGTAGCAAAACTACTAATGGTGTGACTGGCTTGTTTTCAGGATGTTCTCTTCTTATTTTCTTTCCTCCATGATTTTGAACATGGTAAGTTTTAGAAAATGAATTATGTGTCTTATTCATATGAAAGCAGGGTAACTATAAACAAAAGTAGAACATGCTTTAACTCATACTATTTCTGCCTTGAGTGTTGCAAATAAGAAAATGCTAAAAAATGACCCCAATGCTTTAAATACTACCATGTATATAGTTACATCAGTTGCAAACTGACCACTAAATGGTGATGTCCTTGCTGTGGGAACATTCAAGACTGGGGAGCAGTTATTCTAGCAATGCTGCATGCTTGCACCATTACATTAAAAACCGAAAGAAAAATTTGAGTGAAGGAACTAGGTCAGTTTAGCCCTCCTATGATCTACCTCCCATACTGTGAAAGGGACAGAATGTCCCCATTAAACACGGAAACTCTTCATTTCCTTGAAGATAAATAGATTAATCAGTCAACAACTAATTATCAAACTATCAGACACATAAATGCACAGCACTATACTAAATCTAGGCAAGCCATGCAAAGATAAATGCCTTCATTTGCCTTAAAATTAACCCCAAAGCTCTAATAATGTAATTTTACAGAACACATAAACCCAAATCAGTGATTGATTTTCAGGCATGTGAATTTGAAAGCTTTGATTGAAAATGTTCTAAACATTTTTAATGTTTTTTCCTTTTTACCCATAACAGTAAAACTGAAAATAAGCACTTATACAACCTGGCCAAATATTTAGATAAAGAATGAGTTCGTAACCAGCAATATCTTAAAATGTGTTTGAGTTATTCTATATGCTATTTAAATAGTTAAACTGTCAGCCTGGGATTTTGTATATATTCCTCATTAGGTTGCCTCAAAGACCCCAGGGTAGGTATATCTGCATTTTAAAATTTTGTATTTTTCCATGGTTTATATATCCCATAAAATGCCTTGAGAATTTTATGAGGGATGTTACATTAATATGTGTTATTATAAATATGATTTAAATATCTAAAGCATTGCAGAGTGATTACTGTTCAATAAGGCAGTGTGCATAAAAAGGTTATCTCCACACTGTGCTTAGGTTTCTACAGTATAATATAATGAATTGTTCAATATAGTTTGCATGCTATTTGTCTCTGTTTCTTCCTAGGCTCTAGGGAAGCTGATGTGCAACCCTCTAACAAGGCAATCATAAATTGCAGAACAATAAACAGCCCTGGAGATTTTTAGATAGTATGTGGTTAGCATGCAATCCATCTTGGGAAACTTGATTTAATACCTCAAAGGAGCATCTCTGACAATGCTCAACATTGTTTTAAACTGCTGCTAAATCAATTAGTGCATTGGAGAATCCTAATGTCTCTGCCTCTCTCATCGCCCATCCCAAGAATTCTGGCTGGTTATCTTGTAGAGAAAAAGATTTAGGGAACCACTGCATGGATGCACTTGGGTTCCCTGGAAAACATTAGAGATAATCCTGCATGAAAGGAGGGGTAAGCCAACCTCCCAACCTCTTTAAATCATCAAGATCGATGTGGGCGTCACCTTCAAAATTCATTTCAATTTTTCTGAGTTACCACAACTGTAGCCAAGAAGGATAAATTACATAAAAGGTAACTATTATTCTAAAATCAGGACTATGAGGTTAAGTACAAAACAAAAAGTCTTAAGAGACAAGTTTGTTTGCTTTATTTATGCATTTCCTTTCCTACTGAAAACATGTATAGATACTATCTAATCCTCCCATATTTATTAACACGTAACTTAAAAACAAAAGTTAAAAACCAGCAGTAGACAAAACTCTCCTAATAGAAAGAGGTATCAACAATTTCTTAGCTTGTGATAGATTATTCAATCCTTTTCTAACTGCACTAAGTTGCAATCATTAACATAACAATTGTTATGTAAGGAGAAAGAGCATGACTTCTCTCCAAATTTCACAATATGCCCTCCTTTCCTTGTATTTTTCCTCATTAGTTTATTGAAGACAGTTCTCAGGCAATTCCCTGTCTTTCTTTTCATTTCTTGTTACAGTGCAATGGTCTTGCTTTTCCAAGACTCACAGAGCCAGGTAGTTCCTGCTTCCTGCAGGGTTAAATCACAGATGGTGTGGAAGTGAAGCCTCCTGCCGCATCCTTCTATCATACTACAGTTCTTTCCTTTTAGCACAAGTTCACTCAACTTATGGATCCAGGACCAGCTGACTGAATTAAGAAACAAAGCTCAATGAAAATGAAGCTAAATGAAATAGAGAAGCTAATTAGTCAAACTAATTGAGTTTCCTTTTTTTTTTTAAGCAATGCTAAGTAATTTTTTTACCTGATTTTTTAAAAATGGGTAGCCTTTTTTGGTGATGTATAAACACAACCAATGTTTTCCTCAACCGAAGGTTAGTTTCCATTGGCAAACAAAAAAATTCATGATTTTAAGCCTCTATTATTTCCTTCAAAGATGCATAGGGTATGATTTTTCTGGAAGTAATTTAAAGTTCATATTAACTCCCATATGAAATAAGAAGCCCTACCATATTAGCTTCTATATGTAATGGGAAGCCAAAGAGTAAAGCCTTCACACCTGCCCTCCAAATAATTGAATGAATATTTAAATAGCCTGATTCATAATTTTGAGTCAAGATGAAGCTCATTTTTCTAATCCATAAGTGCTATGGACAATGTTATATTTCAGTTTCTTTATAATGTTATTTCCAAACAAAGTAAGACATAATTGAATAATTTCTCAATTACTTACATCTCTTGCTTCATTCTCTTGTTCCTTTTTGGGGTCGTTAGTATGTTTGAATAATAAATTACAGTATAAATGAGTATAATTGTTCCTGTGTTTTGAAAATTTATTTCTCTCATATGCATATTTATCTCATTTGCATATTTGTTTGGTTCCCACTGCAATGCTAACGATGAGGTTCAGGACATAATACCCCAACATATGGCACCTTGGCATTTGGGAAAGTAGCAGAAGTAATAAGATCACTCTTACTTTCCCTTCACACCTCTTCCCTAAGGCAAGGTCGTAAGACCCTAACTCAGAGTTGCCTTTCCTATGGAGGAAAAGAACATCCTTATCTCAGAAGACACAAGGACACAGGAAAGAATATGAACAAATAAAGTCTTCTGTTAGATTTTACTTTTAAAAAATCCATTCATACTTCTCAATGCCTATCCACTTCATCAAACTCAGTATAAAAGGATCCAGGTTGACCTGTTTCTTTGGGTCTTCATTTCTAAAGGCTCTTTTGTCACATAAACCATATTAAATAAATGTGTCTCTTTTCTCTTGTTAATCTATCTCTTGTTATAGGGGCCTCAGGTATGAACCTACTGAAGGGTGAGAAAAAGAAGTCTTTTCCTCCCCTATACCATAATGAAATTTGGCAAACATTATTCTCATTTTATGTAACTAATAATGAAGGCACTAAGTGGAAACACGTCCAAAAAAATGGAGGAAAAGCCAATGCCAAAATCAGGCAATTTAAATATTTTAATAACTTTTGTAGTGTTTTGATTGGAAAAGAGACTTATGGTAAAAATTAAAAGAATGTTTTGATATTAGGTGTCATGCAAAAACTGTTCAAGAGTTCTTTCTCACACTTTCTCTCTTTGTCTTCTTAGGTATCAATGAAACTTTGCCTAAGTCCATAGTGGTGCTAGCCAAATGCAGCTGTATTTAGTTTAGCAGTCCTTAATATGAGAAGGGATTCTGATCACAGAATTGGTGTCTGTAAATCCTATTCACATATCTTTGATGGAACCTAAGTAACATTTTCCTTACTGTCAAACCTTACAGTGATTTCAAAATCTAACAGAACTTGTCGCATAGCAGGGGCTCAACAGGTAAGTGTTTCATTGGTTATTATAGAAACCACTCTTGCTCAAAACGTGAACTCCCCAGATATACAGGGGAAATGACATGGCAGAGCTTCCTTCCTGTCATTTCTTTTTTTCAGTAATCCTACCCAAGTGTCTTTTCTACAATTTTCTCCTTTCACCTCATTCAGATGTTTCTGTATCACATTCTGCTTGTGTTTTTAGGTAATCAGAGGCATATGGCTCAGTTTGAAGGTGATTCTGGTTCACCATTACTATTATTTCCTTAAGCTGTTGGCTACCACATGACTGTTTCTTTTCTTGTTATTATCTTTATCAGAAAGTAAAAACAAAAAGACATTGAACTGTAATCAGTGCAGTTTGTGAATTTCTAAAGAGCCCTCCCCAAAAGAGTGGTTGAAAGATATATTCTATTCATTGGAACAATCCACACTTAATATAGAAATAACACAATGCTCTAATACAAAGTAGAGTATTATATTAAATATTGTAAAAGATATACTACTTCAATGTAAGTAGCTGTGCCAAGGAGAGGAGAGAAAATTAATTCTCTGGGAGAATCTAGGAAGGCTTTAAAAGAGAGACAGCTTTTGAGTTTGGTGTTGAATGATGGTATTAGGTTGAGGCAGAACTTGAATACAAAGCAAAGACATTTGATTTTCTTACATAAGGAAAAAGAGTCATCATTTTTAAAGGCAGAGAAAGACAAGATCCAAAACCTTGACTCATAATTTTTAGGTTATTCTTTGATTACATTTTTTTCTTTTTTTCTTTTTTTTCTTTTTGAGATGGAGTTTTATTCTTGTTGCCCAGGCTAGAGTGCAGTGGTGCAAACTCAGCTCACTATAACCTCCGCCTCCTGGGTTCAAACGATTCTCCCACCTCAGCCTTCTGAGTAGCTAGGGTTACAGGCATCTGCCACCACACCCCACTAATTTTTGTACTTTTAGTAGAGACGGGCTTTCACCATGTTGCCCAGGCTGGTCTCGAACTCCTGACTTCAGTTGATCCACCCAGCTCAGCCTCCCAAAATGCTGAGATTATAGGCGTGAGCCACCACGCCAGGGCAATTACTTTCTATTTTAAAACTTCCTCCAATAATTTGATATTTAGATTACAATCTCTTATAATCTCATAACAGGCAATTTCGGATTCCTTGACTTATCTTTCAAGTAAAAACTAGAACTTAAAAGTCAAAGTAACCTAAAGATGCTTTAAAAAAGCAATGTCATCAAAAGACATTTGATATTAATCATATTTACTTTAAATAAATGATATTTTTAGGCAAGGCACGGTGGCTCACACCTGTAATCCCAGCACTTTGGGAGGCCTAGGTGGGTGGATCACAAGGTCAGGAGATCGAGGCTATCCTGGCTAACACGGTGAAACCCCGTCTCTATTAAAAATACAAAAAATCAGCGGGTGTGGTGGCACATGCCTGTAGTCTCAACTATTTGGAAGGCTGAGGCAGGAGAATTGCTTGAATCCAGGAGGAGGTTGCAGTGAGCCGAGATTGAGCCGCTGCACTCCAGCCTGGGTAATAGAGCAAGACTCCGTCTCAAAATAAATTTTAAAAAATGATATTTTTAATTAAGTTATCTTCATCTACCCCTACACAGAGACCCTTCAACAATTTAAATGCCCTTTGCAGGTACTTAATACTCTCCTCAAGCAGAATTCTGCTAATTATTCTTACCAGAACTATTTTCTTAGGCTCCACATACTGTACTGGTAGTGAAGGATCAAATATACAACATGCATGACTTCTGCCTCCATTGATTATAATTCTCAAATGAAATTGTTCCCAAAATGAAAATTCTCAAAGGCAAGAAACATCTGTATACCCCAAATAATTCTGAGTACTGGCAAGTTACATAACTTCTCTCAGTCTCATGTTGATTTCATGGGGTTATTTTGAGGATTAAATGAGTTAGTGTATCTAAACTCATAATAAACACTATTTATTGTACAAAGTAGGTGTTTTATTGATATTTAGTGAATGCATGACTGATGGATTAGAGGCCTTTCTGCTTTGCACTTTTCAGATTGATAATTAACTTTTTATTGAATTTCTTTTATAATAAAAGCAATTTTGTAATCTCACATTTTATTGACACTGAAATGCGGATTTGTTACAGTCATTGCATGTTGACTTGGCTTGAAAGTAGTAATGTTGACTTCATAAAATAATACTTTGAGGCTTTATCTCTACATGCCACTTTTATACTCCAGCAAGAAAATAACGATAAGTTTATGTGCCACATTTTCTTAATCCAATCTGTCACTGATGGACATTTGGGTTGATTCCAAGTCTTTGCTATTGTGAATAGTGCTGCAATAAACATACGTGTGCATGTGTCTTTATAGCAGCATAATTTATAATCCTTTGGGTATATACCCAGTAATGGGATGGCTGGGTCATATGGTACTTCTAGTTCTAGATCCTTGAGGAATCGCCATACTGTTTTCCATAATGGTTGAACTAGTTTACAATCCCACCAACAGTGTAAAAGTGTTCCTATTTCTCCACATCCTCTCCAGCACCTGTTGTTTCCTGACTTTTTAATGATCGCCATTCTAACTGGTGTGAGATGGTATCTCATTGTGGTTTTGATTTGCATTTCTCTGATGGCCAGTGATGATGAGCATTTTTTCATGTGTCTGTTGGCTGTATGAATGTCTTCTTTTGAGAAATGTCTGTTCATATCCTTTGCCCACTTTTTGATGGGGTTGTTTGTTTTTTTCTTGTAAATTTGTTTGAGTTCTTTGTAGGTTCTGGATATTAGCCCTTTGTCAGATGAGTAGATTGCAAAAATTTTCTCCCATTCTGCACATATACACCATGGAATACTATGCAGCCATCAAAAAGGATGAGTTTGCGTCCTTTGTAGGGACATGGATGCAGCTGGAAACCATCATTCTTAGCAAACTACCACAAGAACAGAAAACCAAACACCGCATGTTCTCACTCATAGGTGGGAACTGATCAATGAGATCACTTGGACTCAGGAAGGGGAACATCACACACAGGGGCCTATCATGGGGAGGGGGGAGGGGGGAGGGATTGCATTGGGAGTTATACCTGATGTAAATGATGAGTTGATGGGTGCAGCACACCAACATGGCACAAGTATACATATGTAACAAACCTGCATGTTATGCACATGTACCCTACAACTTAAAGTACAATAATAATAAATAAATTAAAAAAAAAAAAGAAAATAACGATAAGTTACACTGCAGTAAAGGTGACTGTCTCTTCTATTTTTTATTTGCTTGAATTCTGCTTGCAGCAGGAATTTGATGCCATATGGAGGTATGCTTCCTTGCTGTCAGTATATGGACCTGTGGTCTTATACAAAACTCTCTTTTCCTCATTAAGGGCATATAAAAGTCTAAAAATAAATCTTACGCTACTTCATCCTTCACTTTTTCGCAAACCTCTGGGGACAATCAGCAGCCAGCCAGTTCCTCATGGTTAGGTGAAGAAAGTAAAGCTAAGGTGCTCACAGAAGAAAGCATGATGTCAGAAACTCATGCCCGCAAGACTGGAATCAAAGCCAGAGGAAGGTGAAGAACTTGTTAATATGGTTTTAAGCCTTAAGTTTTACATTATGGGTTAGTTCTGGAGGAATCTTCACCTCCAAACTCCAGGAGCAGTAAGATAGCTAGACATAATCAACTGGGCTGGTTGCTATTGTTTAAGAAATTGGACTAGCAGCAAAAGCAATATGCAAGAAGTGGTGAGGATTGGCAAGTCTTCACCTTCCTCACGGCCCAACATCCATGTAGAAAGTGTGACTTCTTGAAATAGTAGCCCTCTTTATTTTTTTGATTTCATGGGCACTGATACTCTTGCCCTAGCTATCTTCTCACTTGTCTTGCATCATGCTTAAAGTCTCTGTTTTCTACTATTATGATGTTCAGGTCTTCTACTATTATGATGTTCAGGTCACTGGAGAGGAAGAACATCAGATAAAACTGTTATGAACTACTCAAATGTTAAAGTCAGTTAATTGATCAGTTTACTTTACTTTTCCTACTGGAAACAAGGGATTTAGACATGAAACTGCCAAGTTTTGATAGCAGGAGCTTCCATTGAGAAAGATGAGAGCCAAATCGGGATCACCGGGCTGCCCACAAAGAATACTAAAATAGTGAGCACTAAAAGGGAAGTGCGTGCCCAGAAAGAGCAATGGAGGGTGCTGAAGACCAACTTCACCACTTCACCGAATTGCCCAGAGACTTCCTCTATGCTCTGTTTCAAATGATCAATTTCAAGTGATCATGAAATTATATTATCTCAGGAGTGTAGTTTGAAACACTTAATGGTCAATGTCTTCGTCTATTTGGGCTATAACAAAATACCTTACTTAGTAGTTCATAAATAATAGAAATTTATTTCTCATAGTTCTGGTGGCTGGGATGCCCAAGATCAAGGTGCAAGCAAATTCGTTACCCAGTGAAGGCTCGCTGTTTCATAGATGCTGCTTCTTGCCGCTTCCTCATGTGGAAGAAGGAGTTAAACTTGCTCCCAGAAGCCCTTTTATCAGGGCGCTAATCCCATCCATGAGCGTAGAGCACTTACTATCAAATCATTTCCCAAAGGCCTATCTCTAAATATTATTACCTTGGGGGTTAAGCTCTAACATATGAATTTTGGAGGGACAATAACATTCAGGCTATAGCAGTCAGCAAATTAATTACAGAATTCTTAACTCTGTGGGATAGCTCATGTCTTTATTGTCATCCAGATAAAAAGACTATATTCCAAAACAGAAATATTGAATATCTATCTCTTAAAATGATACCCAAGTAATATAATCATTTGCTTTCTTCCCAGCTGAGTCCTAAGAAGTCTTGTTTACTTTTTCATTAGAAAATATGAGAAAAATCTGTAAGTGATGAGACTTTATTAAGGAGAATTCTGTCTCAATTAACGTTAGGCTCTGCTAGAATTGATAAAAGTCAATGTTTCTATTGTAGAAGAAATACATAGTTTAACCATAGAAGATACAAAACTTGCCATCCTTTTGCACTAAGTTTTATCAAACGAGCTGAGCTGTAGGCTGTCTTGAAAATAATATTTATTTCTGAGCCTTTTTTTTAGGAGGAGAGTCTACAGATATTGTGAATTAAATCAAATAATATATCTGCCTACAACCTTTGGCAATCCTAGTCACAAGAATTCCAGATATCTTTTCCTGTATTCCCCATTTCTATCTAAAAATCCGTATAGTCATAATCTCAAGAAATATGGATTTTTAGGTGGATATAGATGTATATTTTTTTCTTACATATGTACATTTTTTCCCTAAAATCCCTATTCCTTGATCTGATTCAACTGGTATCACAGAGGGCTGAGATCCCTAGACATATGTGGAATATTTTTAATGTTTTGTTAAATTTGAAATATGTCTGTGTTTCCACTCTTTCTTTCAGACTGTTTGATCTTTCAACTATATGAGACATCTTGTTAGAGTTAAGATTTCAGAAAATGCTTTTTCCCCATTCCAATTTTAAACTAACGCAAATCCATTTATTCAAAGAAGTTTTACTGAACACAGAAATTGAAAAGAATACTTATAAAACAACATTATGAAATCAGAGAAGGAACATTAAACTGTTAACTTTATTGATTGACTATGTAAAGCATTCTAAGCTCACTGAGAAAGAAGTGGTGAGGGGCAAAGTTCATTGCAGGGCGATTAAACAGAAATTTCATGCAATGTGAACTTAGCTTTCAATACAGAATTAAGGGGCTTCAGGAATCGTACATTGCATCTTGTACTCAATATATGAAAGACATAAATATATACATTTGCAAAGATAAAAAAAGCAATACTTTTAAATGAAGTCTAATATTTTGTTGTTGTGGTTGTTGTTGTTGTTCTTGAGATGGAGTATTCGCTCTTGTTGCCCAGGCTAGAGCACAATGGTGCAATCTTGGCTCATACCAACCTCTGCCTCCTAGGTTCAAGCAATTCTCCTGCCTCAGCCTCCCGACTAGTTGAGATTACAGGCATGTGCCACCACGCCTGGCTAATTTTGTATTTTTAGTAGAAATGGAGTTTCTCCATCTTGGTCAGGCTGGTCTTGAACTCCTGACCTCAGGTGATCTGCCTACCTTGGCCTCCCAAAGTGCTGGGATTACAGGCGTGAGCCACCGCACCTGGCTAAAGCCTAATATTTTCTTTAGAATTTCCTGTTACAGGTCTCAAGAAAGAGTTATAACATTTACAAATATAAAATACAGGTATATATCATGAACACTTTATAGATGCCTGGTTAAAGGCATATTACAGTCTCTTTTATTTATTGTCACAATTATAACTCAATTTCCTTGTTTGTAAGAAGTAAGTTGATAACAGATTTACTAAAAAAAAAGAAGAAAAAAAAAAGACCTATAGAAAACAATGGACATGCCAAGTTCTTACACAGTAACACATAATTATAGGCACAGAAGGAGTCTAACAACATAGGATATAGGATATATATATATATAATAAGACTCTCTGGTTTGGTAGGAAGCTTGAAATATTGTTGCAAAGACAAGATAAATATAATCTGTGCAAGGGTTAAGACGAAGTTTACACATTATGCATGGGGTGGAAACTGTATTCCAACAAAAAACATCCTATTATAGATCATTCTTTCCCTCTTTTATTTTGACTTTAATGGCATACACCTAGTTGTTGCATATTTTCGTACATTTTTTTTCTCTCCTTGTAGCCTTTCTCACTTACATACTCAGGGGTTTACAGTCTCCCTCCCCTTTCTCCCCTTTAGTTACATGTGGTATCTGCAGATGCAGCCCACACTGTTCTCTCTATGAACATCCACTGATAGACAGGTGCAGAGATTGATCACGGCTCCTTAACAGTGCTGGAAATGGCCGCCAGTTGTGAAGAAGAATAACAACTGGCAGCCATTCTGATTGGTGCTGGCACTGACTCTTTCTTATGAGATCCAAATGCCTTGAGAACCAAATGTTCCTGGGATTCAGGCTTTCTGCAGCCAACAAAGCTTAGGTCAAAAAGCTAATTGGCTACTTGAAACTTTAGTTAGATATCTTTAAGAGAAACAAAAAGGGTTGTTTCTGTTAACTCACAGAACCTATATATGCATATACCAGGAGCGATGGCTAAACAGATAGATGATGAAAAGCCAAACACTTCTTTGAAAGAGCTTTTCTTTCAAGGT
Source organism: Macaca thibetana thibetana (assembly GCF_024542745.1). NCBI lineage: Eukaryota > Metazoa > Chordata > Mammalia > Primates > Cercopithecidae > Macaca > Macaca thibetana. Next base: position 23,446,551 of record NC_065588.1, on the reverse strand, counting down.
AAGGTGAAAGTATTTGAAAATAACAATGCAAAATACATTTTCTATAGAAACTTGTATCAAACTGTTATTTCTTACATTCACCATGTAATTATGTCTTTGGTGATATAAAATCTTCTCCACTGTAATTGTTCAAAGCTGAATGGATCAAGAGAAAGAAAGCAAGGAAGGAAGAAAAGAAGGAAAGAAGGAAGCAACCAAGCCCCTTTGCCGAGGAGTATTTTGTATAATTCAAATGGAATTGTAATTCCCCACCAATAAAACACCATGTTCTAAACCTTCTATATCATAGCCTAACGTGAAACATTGGCCTTCTTTCTCCTTTGCCCCTCACTCAAATGCCAGAGCCACTGTAGGGCATGGCACAAAGAGGGAAACAGTGCTGTGGCATTCTGATTAGACTCTAACAAAAAAAATTTTCCTAAACACTCTTTCACTAGTGGACAGTTCAATAAAAGAGGGAACTGGGAAGACAGAACCTCCTGCACACTGTCATTAATGAACATCCAGTCGACATTGACCTCTGTGTAGTGCTGCGCTGGATACCATACAGAGCAGTTCACAGACACGCTCCCTGCTGCTCTTTAAAGTTTGCAATTGAAAACAGATGACAATAGGCGGAGGAAAGTGATAACAAGCCACTGTGAGATTATATGCTGAATTAAAGCATAAAGCAAACAGAAAGGAAAAAATTAAGGGTTATCATGTACAATAGGTTAGGATATAAAGAGTTGCTCTATGCCATTAATTGAGAAGAAGCTTTATTTTTATTTAATGAGAAAAAAAGTCATACCATGGAGGTAGAGCCTGAAGAGGTCTTTATGTAAAAGTATCAGATGAGTGATGTTGGCAAACTAGGGGAAGGAGAGTGCACCAGTTGTGGGGATCATAGACTTACCAGGTCAAGCATTGTGTGAAGGGGTAGTGGACAGACTGACATTGGCCAAGTGGAGGGCATGGCCTGAAGCCCAGGGGGAGAAAAGAGACTATAGCTATATGCCACTTTATTGAAAATGAAAGCCCAGCCTGTGTTTGTTTGCTCCAGTATTTTATTATACTGGAACATGAATGAATACATCTATAGTGTAGGTTATTTCCTACCTTGAAGCTAGGTGGCTGTCTGGTGCTGATTTGCCATTTCGCCTCTGGGTAGCATAGGTAACGGAGAAAGTAGGTCCTTGGTGGGTGCTGTGCACCAAATTTGACCACTTTTTCTGACTATGCTTCAGTGCTAAGCCATGGAATCTGAAGAAAGGAGTATCTGGAGTGATCAAGAATTTGAAAACTATAGGAGGAAGGAAAATAACATTTCTACATTTTATTTTCTACTTTGATTATTGGAGTTAACAATTTGTAGCTTTAATTAATGCTTTGTTTCTGTGTATGAATATAAATAACTGTTTCTTATGAATTCATTCCTATTTATTGTCAGGGTTATGTGATTTGAGAGAGTGTGAATTTTTGTTTTTGCAAAGAACACCTCTTCTCCAGGTAACCTGACCTACTAGCCAACCATTATGAATAATATCCTGCTATTTTAAGACAGCTCAATTTGACCCTCAATATGGCACCCTTAAATAAATAAAGCCCAAATGCATAATAGTGGGAAGCTATTTGCCTTCTTTCTCTTGCCATGAACCCTTTGGTAGTACAGTGTAATAGTTTTGTAAAAGTCTGTTTCCTTAAAAACCGTGACCTCCTATGAGTGTTGATGTGGTCCAGACAAGAACAATCAAAGAAAGGTTAAAGGAATTGTTACTATTTGACCAGGCAAAGAGAACATTAAAGACCAACAACAAACACCAGCCTGTATCTAATCAAGAAAAGATGGTTGATTTGTATATGTAAAACACCAGTGAGACTAAAGGGAGAACCCCTCAAATAGGAATGTACTATTGAGGAGATTTTGGAGTTGTAACCATGGAAATCTTTCAAACTGGATGGACAAACAGCTAATGCAGAAATTTACCTGTCTACGGAGGCCAGAGCTTGACTCAGACCATTGCAAGCCTGTCATTTGATGTTCCTTCCTTGACTAATGCTATAAGTAAAATACATAAAATAAGTAAAATGAAAAGATGAGGTGTTGCCGTAAATCTTTATTAGTGAACTTTCGTTCATTGTTTTAAAGAATGAGGGGAGTAAAAAGGTCATCCCCTTTTGACTCAAATCTGATATTATCTCTTATCTTCTACGACAAATTCAGATTCACTTTCTTTCTATCAGAATTTTCTTGGGAAACTTCAGGGATAATAAAGAACTATGTATTTGGATCACTACTCATATATTTTCTCATTATTGTGTTTCTTTCACTTGGTTAGTAGAGTTTTTTTAATCAATATAAACAGGACCTTTTTTTTAAGATTTCCATTTTCATAGTGTCATTGTGACACTGACAGCTGCCTAACAGTCATGTGAAATATATAATTGCCTAAGGAAGAACATTCCATGACCAATTCTTTCTCTTTTATATTAAAAAGAAGTTTGACAGGCTTGCTAAGCCCCAGGCTTCTGAACTTTATGGCAGTTCAGAAATTCTTTTTATTTTCTAGATATTATATTCATATATTTTTCTACATATATCAAATGATTTTCTCTGGAATAAGTTGAGTAATATATTTCTTTCTGCTTTGTCCCAGACATTGCTTTTTGTTTTTGTTCTAGATCTTTCTCTATAGCACCTCTCACAGGTCCAAAGACAAACAATAATTCATATTACTTAATATGTTCCTAGTAACAGAATACTTCTCTCTCCAAGTTTCAAATACTATCTAATCTTCTTTCTAAATTTTGAGGTTGAATTTAATGTAGAGTTTCAATGTATATTTTTAAAAGATGAATTGTTGCACACACACTTTTTGTTGTGTTTGTTATTGATACTTATTTATTTTTTCAGTGTTTGCTAGGAAGAGTTGTCCTTCAGTGTACACCTCCATCGACATTCCTCTACATCCCCTCTCTGTACCCCCTCTATCTAATCAAAAACTTTTATTCAGGTCTGAAAAGGAAATTCCTGAACTTCTTATGAAGCCATCTTTACTTTTCTTTTCTCAAGGACACATCACTCTGATTCCTTTAACATTTTCTAATTGTTCGTTTTAACAGCCCTGCTCATTTTTGTTATGATCTTTTGGACCTTCTCCAAGTTATCTGTTAAGCATGACATTCTTTTTTCTTTGCAAACTGGTAGGGTAAAGACGATATTATATCATGACAGAGAGTGATTCCCTAAGGAATAAAACCTTAAGGAGAGAGAATTGAGGGCTGAGATATTATTATAGAATGTTCAACTTATATCAGACTTCATCTCAGTTGTGGACTTCAGGCTACTGTCATTTTTAGTTACCTTCTGTATGCCTTTGTACATTTTCCCCAGCCACAGCAAACTTGGAGGAAAAATGGGATAGAGAGGAATATTTTGCTGGCTTTTTGTTTTACAACCCTCCAATTATTACAGGTCTTCAAGGCCCTGCCACGTACCCTCCCCCCACTCATTCCTTGGGGTCCTAAGGAGATGTCTGACATATATTCATGAACAAATTCATGCAGCTGTTCTTCACTTTCTCCACTAAGTATCAATAGGTAAATATGCCTATTGTCACTCTCGCTGTTGCTGGTTCCTATGATCAGGAGAAACAAGGTTGTTTTAGAGTGTCAAAGCTGCCACTCTCTGGCCAGCTTCTTAAATGACATCGCTGTGCTGAGGGCCCTCCTGAGGAGGTCCCACTGCTGCCCCCATGGGTGGTGCCTTCCAAGGCCTCCTAGAAATCCTCTAGTGGAGCTTATGGTGGCTCCAGAATGTCCTTGTAGGAGCTATCTGGGCACAGTTATTGAGGAGAAGTGGGAACTTGGGAATTTGCTCTGAGGCTTTGCATGTATTTATTTACATCCAGATAGCATGTTTCCTTGCATGCCTTTGGGGGAGAAAGAGTTGATGGATACAAATGGGGTGGGGGGCCTGAGACTCTGCAGCCTCCATCCCAGTGTGCTTAGGGAGGTGGTGGAGCTGCAGGACTAATTCAGAGCAATGAATTAATGCAGTCAATCCCAGGGCATTGTATTTAGGTTTTGAAATAATCTCTAGACACTAACCCATTCCTCAGGGCTCTTTGGCCAACATTGGTTCCTCCAAACTCACTCCATTCCTAGAAACTCAGGAGTCAGGACTGGCATTCTCAGTGTCAGATTCGTCTTGGCAATGGCACGTAGTTTGTCTCCCAAGGGTCACCTTAGTAAGAATTTGTCTGTGCTGCTCTCACCATTTTTGTGTTCATATAGAATCTGAAGGTTGGTGGGGAGTGGAGGGAAGATGACAGAGAAGTAATGGCAGTCCAAGGAGTTCAGTTTGCACAGAAACCATGTTCCTCCAGACATGCCTGGGAAAACCAAAGCATCAGTACGGCAAACTTGCTGTGCACCTGGGCCTGATGAGACTCTTGGAAAGAATGGACAGCACTTGCAGTGATGAGAGTACAGTGGTTTTTTTTCTGCCGAAGACATTGCCAGACATATTGTGGCTCACGAGATAGAGAATAGGAAAATAATTACCTAAGGGGACCTTGAGTTGGGGGGCTGGAAAAAAAGTTTTGCTTTTTAAAGATACCTTACTACTCAAATTATTTCTTGTTCTCAATCTCTTAGTTTGTAATTTAGTTTTTTCTTTTACTAGTTTAATCCATTTTAAACCATTGTTAATGTGTATTTTTTTAACTTTTCCCCCAAGATTTTACAGTTTGTTTGATTTCGCTTTAGAATAAAATCGTGATTTTACCATTATATTAATTTCATTTAATTTATTTTATTCCTCAACTTACAAATGTTAAGTACTCTTCCAATATCTCATTTTATTTCTTTACCTCACCTTTCTAACTTTTATTTTATGGTGTAAACTTTGTTTTAATCATCTTTATTTTTTACCTAGTTTATTCTTTTTTTTTTTTTAATTTATTTATTATTATTATACTTTAAGTTGTAGGGTACATGTGCATAACGTGCAGGTTTGTTACATATGTATACTTGTGCCATGTTGGTGTGCTGCACCCATCAACTTGTCATTTACATCAGGTATAACTCCCAATGCAATCCCTCCCCCCTACCCCTTCCCCATGACAGGCCCCTATGTGTGATGTTCCCCTTCCTGAGTCCAAGTGATCTCATTGTTCAGTTCCCACCTATGAGTGAGAACATGCGGTGTTTGGTTTTCTGTTCTTGCGATAGATTGCTAAGAATGATGGTTTCCAGCTGCATCCATGTCCCTACAAAGGACACAAACTCATCCTTTTTGATGGCTGCATAGTATTCCATGGTGTATATGTGCCACATTTTCTTAATCCAATCTGTCACTGATGGACATTTGGGTTGATTCCAAGTCTTTGCTATTGTGAATAGTGCTGCAATAAACATACGAGTGCATGTGTCTTTATAGCAGCATAATTTATAATCCTTTGGGTATATACCCAGTAATGGGATGGCTGGGTCATATGGTACATCTAGTTCTAGATCCTTGAGGAATCGCCATACTGTTTTCCATAATGGTTGAACTAGTTTACAATCCCCACCAACAGTGTAAAAGTGTTCCTATTTCTCCACATCCTCTCTAGCACCTGTTGTTTCCTGACTTTTTAATGATCGCCATTCTAACTGGTGTGAGATGGTATCTCATTGTGGTTTTGATTTGCATTTCTCTGATGGCCAGTGATGATGAGCATTTTTTCATGTGTCTGTTGGCTGTATGAATGTCTTCTTTTGAGAAATGTCTGTTCATATCCTTTGCCCACTTTTTGATGGGGTTGTTTGTTTTTTTCTTGTAAATTTGTTGGAGTTCTTTGTAGGTTCTGGATATTAGCCCTTTGTCAGATGAGTAGATTGCAAAAATTTTCTCCCATTCTGTAGGTTGCCTGTTCACTCTGATGGTAGTTTCTTTTGCTGTGCAGAAGCTCTTTAGTTTAATGAGATCCCATTTGTCAATTTTGGCTTTTGCTGCCATTGCTTTTGGTGTTTTAGACATGAAGTCTTTGCCCATGCCTATGTCCTGAATGGTACTACCTAGGTTTTCCTCTAGGATTTTTATGGTATTAGGTCTAACATTTAAGTCTCTAATCCATCTTGAATTAATTTTCGTATAAGGAGTAAGGAAAGGATCCAGTTTCAGCTTTCTGCTTACGGCTAGCCAATTTTCCCAGCACCATTTATTAAATAGGGAATCCTTTCCCCATTTCTTGTTTCTCTCAGGTTTGTCAAAGATCAGATGGCTGTAGATGTGTGGTATTATTTCTGAGGACTCTGTTCTGTTCCATTGGTCTATATCTCTGTTTTGGTACCAGTACCATGCTGTTTTGGTTACTGTAGCCTTGTAGTATAGTTTGAAGTCAGGTAGCGTGATGCCTCCAGCTTTGTTCTTTTGACTTAGGATTGTCTTGGAGATGCGGGCTCTTTTTTGGTTCCATATGAACTTTAAAGCAGTTTTTTCCAATTCTGTGAAGAAACTCATTGGTAGCTTGATGGGGATGGCATTGAATCTATAAATTACCTTGGGCAGTATGGCCATTTTCACGATATTGATTCTTCCTATCCATGAGCATGGTATGTTCTTCCATTTGTTTGTGTCCTCTTTTATTTCACTGAGAAGTGGTTTGTAGTTCTCCTTGAAGAGGTCCTTTACATCCCTTGTAAGTTGGATTCCTAGGTATTTTATTCTCTTTGAAGCAATTGTGAATGGAAGTTCATTCCTGATTTGGCTCTCTGTTTGTCTGTTACTGGTGTATAAGAATGCTTGTGATTTTTGCACATTAATTTTGTATCCTGAGACTTTGCTGAAGTTGCTTATCAGCTTAAGGAGATTTTGGGCTGAGACAATGGGGTTTTCTAAATATACAATCATGTCATCTGCAAACAGGGACAGTTTGACTTCTTCTTTTCCTAACTGAATACCCTTGATTTCTTTCTCTTGCCTGATTGCCCTAGCCAGAACTTCCAACACTATGTTGAATAGGAGTGGTGAGAGAGGGCATCCCTGTCTTGTGCCAGTTTTCAAAGGGAATTTTTCCAGTTTTTGCCCATTCAGTATGATATTGGCTGTGGGTTTGTCATAAATAGCTCTTATTATTTTGAGGTACGTTCCATCAATACCGAATTTATTGAGCGTTTTTAGCATGAAGGGCTGTTGAATTTTGTCAAAAGCCTTTTCTGCATCTATTGAGATAATCATGTGGTTCTTGTCTTTGGTTCTGTTTATATGCTGGATTATGTTTCTTGATTTGCGAATGTTGAACCAGCCTTGCCGCATGTTCTCACTCATAGGTGGGAACTGAACAATGAGATCACCTGGACTCGGGAAGGGGAACATCACACACCGGGGCCTATCATGGGGAGGGGGGAGGGGGGGAGGGGGGAGGGATTGCATTGGGAGTTATACCTGATGTAAATGACGAGTTGATGGGTGCTGACGAGTTGATGGGTGCAGCACAGCAACATGGCACAAGTATACATATGTAACAAACCTGCATGTTATGCACATGTACCCTAGAACTGAAAGTATAATAATAAAAAATAATTAAAAAAATAAAAAATAAAAAATAAAAAAATAAATAAAAGTGAAAAAAAATGGGCAAAAAATTTGAGTAGACATTTCTCAATTTTTGAAGACATACAGATGGCAAACAGGTATATGAAAAAGTGCTCAACACCACTGATCATCAGACAAATGCAAATCAGAACTACAATGAGATACCATCTCACCCCAGTAAAAATGGCTTTTATCCAAAAGGCAAGCAATAACAAATGCTGGAGAGGATGTGGAGAAAAGAGAACCCTCATATACTGTTTGCAGTAATGTAAATTAGTACAACCCCTGTGGAGAACAATTTGGAGGTTCCTCAAAAAACTAAAACTAGAGCTACCATATGATCCAACAATCCCACTGCTGGGTATGTATCCAAAAGAAAGGAAATCAGGATATTGAAGAGCTATCTGCCGTCCCGTGTTTGTTGCAGCATTATTCACCATAGCCAAGATTTGGAATAAACCTAAATGTCCATCAACAGATGATTGGATAAAGAAAATGTGGTACATATACGTAATGGTGTGCTATTTAGCCATTAAAAAATGAGATCTGGTCATTTGCAACAACATGGATGGAACTAGAAGTCATTATGTTACATGAAATAAGTCAGACACAAAAAGACAAACTTTGCATGTTCTCACTTATTTGTGGGTGCTAGAAATCAAAACAATTGAACTCATGGAGATAGAAAGTAGAAGGATGGTTACCAAAGGCTGGGAAGGGCAGTTGGGGAATGTGGTTTTGGAGAAGAAAGTATGAATAAGACCTAGTGTTTGATAGCACAATAGGGTAATTATAGTCAATAATAATTTAAGTGTACATTTAAAAGTAACTAAAAAAGTAATACAAAGGATAAATATTTCAGGGGATGGATACCCCATTTTCCATGATAGGATTATTGCTTACTGCATGTCTGTATCAATGCATCTAATGTACCCCCATAAACATATACACCTACTATGTATCCACAGAAATTTAAAGAAAAAGATGAAGGCAAAGGTGATATTACAGGAGATGTCTACTAAATCATCAAGAAACAGGAATTCCTACTTTTTATATCTGTTTCAGAATATTAAAAATGATGCCATGTTATAGAACTCACTTTTTGAAGTTAGCATTGTTCACATACAAAACCAGACAAAAACTTCACAGAAAAGGCCAACTGAGGGATAATTTCATCTAGAAAGCTAAATGTAAAATTATATATGTTAAATTAATGGAGTAGTTCATTACAGGAATAATGCATTATGATCAAATTTTGCCTTATCTCTGGAAAGCAAAGGTAGTTCAACATCAGAAAACCTGTCAGTGTAAAACATTGTACTTAATTATTAACAGATTTTGGGGCATCAAAACTCATGTTGAGGTATAGAATTTTCCCTGAAACAAATGAAAATGTTCCACAGTTGTCCTGGAGCAAGACCTGAAATAAATCTCCATTTTTCTGTAGGCCAAAAGAGATTGGGCCGCATGTTACAGTTTGGAGATAACTGGAGAACCTGGTGGTCAGAGAGCAGCTGATTACTGCTGTGTAAAGACTGTCAGTGTAACACAAAGGCTCTGATTTATGGGAGTTCTAAGAAGAGACAAAACTTAAAGCAGTTTTAAGATATTTGGTGTATTATCCTTTTTCACAAGCCTGCAGCAAGCTTTGTTTGCATTCTCCCTTTGGTCTGAGTTATATTCTGGGAAACTTTAAGATCACCGCTTCTTCTCCACGGTCAGAGTGGGGCCATCACCGCGGAGCAGAGCGGGGCTCAGTAGGGCACCCATCATCCCATGAAAGTCAGTGGCAGTATCCACAGCTTGACATCGAGACAGAAAGCCTGGAGTGAAATAAACTGAGGGAGACAATTTGAGAGTGATAGTTACAGCAAATAGATCAGTGGGGAAATAAAACAATAAATTATATATAAAAAGAATGAGTAATCTCATTCTTCAGCACAATCTGTAAACTCCAGGAGATGTGAATTGCTCATTTCCTCCAAAGTTCTAATATATCCAGAGGTTTTATTATTTTCTAGAATTTCACTTTTGTTTCCCATGTATTTTGTATTTTTGTCAGTTTCACTTATTAGAATTATAGTCTGATAGTTTTAGATACAATAAACACTATTCATTATTGCATTTAATTCTCTTACTACACTTAGGGTTTTTCTTTTTTTTTCTATTATACATATTAGAGCTGAGGACACTGAAATTTGGATAAAGGGACTTTCCAAGGTAACTAGGAGAGCCATGATTTGAACCGTTGCTTATCTGGATCTGAAACTATGTCCTTAATCAGTAAGTTATATTACCTGTTTCCTATCTTTTTGATGTTAAAAGTTTTAATTGATAGCTTTCTCACTGACTACTACCTGCTCTCCTCAGCAATGCTTGGTTAGTATCAGAAATGAAAATTTTTGTCTATAGGAGGGCTGTGAAATGAGCGTAATTTTAATTTACATGTATCTGTTGTATCAATCAATGTTCAGTGCAGGAAAAAAAAGACTTTCTAGGTATACTGATTAGGAAGGGATTTCAGACAGAAATTGAGAGCTTACAAAATTATTGGAAGAGTTGAGGGTCAGCCTTCAGGCTAGCTCTTCAGGAGTAATTTCAGAGCAAAGCAGAACTGCCCTTCTGGAAGAATTACCAATTCTGAGGCTATTGCTGGAGATCATGAGTTGAAATCACATGCTTGATAGCTGCCAACCAGTGACCAGAAAGCCATAGTCAAGAAATCCCTCCTACTGCTGCATCAGCTGCAAATACTTCTCAAAGCACAGGTAGCTGCAGAATGGACATTTGAACCCTGCTGCAAGATCATGTTTCTTTCCACCCAACTTGCCTGGGACAACAGCTGAAATGGACTGGGAAAATGGCTTCCTTTTCACTTTGCCTTGTGAATTTCTCTTCAGTGCACCTTATAGACAGGACCTAATCGCTATCTAAAATCTTCACAGCTGGAAAGTCTAGAAATGTGTTTTTATTTTTCTCTCCCTCTCCAATTAAGAAGGGAAGAATGGATATAGAGTGAGTCAATCCACACCACCCATTTCACCTGCTGAGCACTGAAGCTGCAGGCCTTCCAAATGTTTATTGGGCTTATGATTTTTTTCCTCCTGTGAATTAAATAGTCATATCCTTTGCCGATTTTCCTCTTTGGCAGATTACTTTTTTCCTTATGTTTTGTAGTCATTTATTTATTTATTCTGAACACCAATTCTGTTGGTTGTATGGACCGTATTTATCTTCTTTCATTCTGTGGGTTTTATGTGTCTCTGTGTATGTGTGTCATAAAGTAACTTTTATTGTAATGTCATTACAATTTGCTTTTTAATGCCTTTTTCAAAAGTTATTCTCTATGCTGAAGTCATAAACAAAGTCTTTGCATTTTCTTCTGAATGTTTTAAAGTTTTTCTTTTCCCATGTATAATTTCATCCATCTAGAATGTATTTCTGACGACTGGAAGATAAAAATATAATTTTAATTTTCTACAATGACAGTTAACCCTGCACAATTTCACCATCCATTGGGTATTCCATCCTTTTCCTCTTATTGTAAACCATATTCCCTTCCACACTTGGGGCTCTTCCACAGCCCTTTAATATAGTCTAATTTTCTTTTTTTCTAATATCTACTGCAATGCCACATAGTTTTAATTACCAGAGTTTTATACTATATTTTTATGACTCTTAGTGCCAACTTCTTATTCTTTTTCTTTTAAATTACTGGCTCTTCTTGAGCCTTTATTAGCCCATCAGAATTTTCGAATCAGTAAACTCCCATTCAAAACATTGGGGATTGTATTAACTGTACAGATTAATTTGGAGATGATTTACACTGTTAAAATATTGAATATTCACATCCTCATTCATGAGCCACTTCATTTAGGTGAATCTTCTTTCATATTTTTAAATAAATATTCTAACTTTCTACATGAATGTCTTGTATATATTTTGTTAAACTTATTCCTAGGTGCATTACAGCTTTTGTGTGATTTTTGAATCTAAACATCTTATGTGATTAATTTATATACTTGTTTGTTAATGAGGTATAGGAACACCATTAATCCTACAAGCTTGCTAACCTTTGCATTTGTTCTTATAGATTCACTTGGCCTTTATTTTCTTTAGAAACTTACAGCATCTGAGAACACTGACAATTTAGTTTATCCCTTTCCGATCCTTACACCTCTTATTTCTTGTCTAGTGTGCTAAGAAGTCCAGCACAATGTTGAATAGCAAGTGCTCTCTGAGTGAGGGACAAGCTGGATTCAGGGCCAGCTGGTTCTCACCAGGGGTGCTAATCTGTAAGGGCGCTAAAACTTCAGTGGAATAAATCAAATATGCGGTGCCAAAAAAACTCAGGTTTCCACAAGCAATTCCTTATATTATTGGCAAAATGAATATTGGTCCTGCTCCCGCCAAAGTGGTGCTGCCCTGAATGAAAATTAAAAACAAAAAAGAAACCTCAACACTCAAGTCTTTGCCAGCCAACTCTGAAACTAACTAGTAGACAGTCACCTGAACTTGGCAGTAACTAGCAGCTAAAATTCTGAAACACAATTGTGGTTGCACAGTGCTATTTACTGAGAACAAGTGATTTTTCTCATTACTTAAATTTTAAACACTTTACTATGCTGCTTCCCAAAACATACCTGGTTTAGAAAATAAATGTGGGGTTGGAATGCAAACCTCAAAAATTAGAAAACATTTTGCCTTTTTACTTCAGTCACTGCAATATATTGGTAAGCAAATGTATATGTGAATTCAATATTTATTAATAGAAAATTGGTACCTCTCCATCTTTACTGAATACATTTGAATGAATATTGCTTAAAGATTGTTTTGAAAGGGTCACAAATTGTTAGTTTGCTTCATTTGGGTCCTGAGTGAGGATCTGATAATAATTACTCTGTGAAAAAAATATCTGCGCATGATACTTCTTTGGGAATGTTTGATTTCCTAAATTCACTCTTTTTGAGAAAGTAAAAATTATCAGAAAATTAGGCATAATTGTGTACATACATATATACATACAGACAAACTCAAATACGTTATAAAGGCTTAGAGCAGAGGCTATGGACGTGTGTGACCATCTGCCTGTTGAAGAGAAAAGGCATTTTTATGTATTTTGACACATCCTTGATTTTCCTTCCTCATTTAATTCACAGCCAAACCTTTATATTATTTTGGTCTTTGTTTTTGAATCTATGACACTATCTCATAATTTAGCCCTGCCGCTCACTCACTCATATTTCATTTTTGCTTAAAGTTTTCCTTTTTGCTTTTTTGCATCTCCTGTCACACTGTACTTTCTTTTGGTCTTTGTTAGTTTTTTTCCCCCCTTTTTTCTGTCACTCACTCTGTGGCAGCCGAGAAGTACTACAAGAGAGGGAGGAGAGAGATACTGAACAAGGCTGTGTATATGTGTGGGGAGAGAGAGAGGAATTGGAAGAATAATGAGACTTTCCTGAGGATAAAAAAGCTCGTGTGTATCAGTTACCAACCAGGTCTGAGATATATATAATAGGTCAGAGTTTTAGAGTTTGCTTCTGTGTAGGTTGCTAAGTAATAAGTGTATTTTCTTCAATTACAGACCCAAGAAGAGTTTTAAAACACTGTGTTTATTAAAGATGAAAGTAAAGTATTAACAATTAGAATAAGTACGAAAATGATGAAAAGTAAACAAATAGTAGATGAAATCCCCAGTTGAGCATAATATACACATGGAATCATTTTATTCCTAAGAGAGTAAATATTTATCATCTGACTCCACTCCAACATTTATTTGAATAACTGACACAGTCCCCTACCTCCCATGATGTTTGGAGATACATATTTGTTCAGAGGACCTTATTGGAACACTCCCAGCTGTTTTTGAATATTCACGCCAAAAGTAATCACTTCCCAACTGCCCTACATTTCATTTCTCCATTGAGATTATATCAGAAGCAGAGACAGAAGTGCTACCCACTATACTGCTTTCCACAGGAGCTTGTGTTCTAATAGACAGATTCAGACATCAAAACAAGCCACTGCAGTGCGGTCACAGTGCTATGAGATTTAAAAAAAAAAAAAAAAAAAGAGCACAGTGTAGTAAGTATGCAAGAGGGAGTGGACAGTTCCATCTGGAGGAGGATGACGATCAGGAAGAGTTTCTAGTGGAGGGGTCACCCAGTACAGCACAGGAGGTCTGGGAGTCCGGTGAGATTTTGAAATCCCTTGAGACTTTAGAACAATTCTGCAATCTGGGGTATAGGGATGAAGGGCTACGCGATAGGAAGTGAGCCTGGACAGGTAGATAGGCAGAGCTCACTTAAGAGCCTTACGACTTGTTAAGGAATTTGAAATTTTTCCTGTGTGAAATTAGAAACCCTTGGAGGCTGGTGAAGGAGAGAGTCAGGAGACCTAGATTCTCATGCTGTCAATATGCTGGATGACTTTAGAATTGTTGCCTGACTTTGTGGTTTTCACTTTCCCACTTATGAGAAGAGAGGAAACAGAATCTGCAAACTCTACCAATTTTCATCCATGCTATGATAAGAGATATCATTTGCTGCATGTCTATGATATATCACTTATTTGCTTTGTCTCATTTAAACCTTACAGTAACCCTATGAGATAGATATGACTACACCCTTTTATAACCAAGAGACTGAGTTTTTATATATATACATATATATATATATATATATATATATATATATATATATATATATATATATATGCAGCCCAGGCTTGACTTGAACTCCTGTGCTGAAGCGATGCTCCTGCCTCAGCCTCCTGAGTCGCTGGGACTACAGGCATGTACCTACACAACCAGCTAGGATTGAATAATATTAATTTACACATCCAGTACGTGAGGAACTTTGTTTTGAAGCCCTGTCTGGTGTTTTCCCAAAGCCAATGAGGTTTTAATATATTTTTTTGCATTTCTTTAATTCTAAAAATTTTAATAAACTGTGAGAAGAAATAAAAATGGTATTTGAAGGACGGTGGCCAATTAATAATTGTCTGTCTTCTAGAAAAGAGAAAAAAATTTGTTTTAGATGCAGTATATCAGCAATGATTCCTTTTAAGTATAAGGAGAAATTTTAGACAGGAGAACAATTAGCCAAGGTTGAGGTCTGTATTAGTCTGTTTTCATGCTGCTGATAAAGACATACCTGGGACTGGGAAGAAAATAGGTTTAATTGGAGTTACAGTTCCACCTGGCTGGGGAGACTTCAGAATCATGGCAGGAGGTGAAAGGCACTTCTTACATGGTGGTGGCAAGAGAAGAGAGGAAGATGCAAAAGCAGAAACCCCTGATAAAACCATCAGATCTTGTGAGACTTATTCACTACCATGAGAACAGTATGGGGGAAACTGTCCCCATGATTTAAATTATTTCCCACTGGGTCCCTCCCACAACACGTGGGAATTATAAGAGTACAATTCAAGATGAGATTTGGGTGGGGACACATAGCCAAAATCATATCAAGGTCATAGGCATGTTTTCCCTAGAGTTTCTTCCTTAAGTGGAGTCTCACCTGTCTGATTATTTCAGGTGTTATTCTGACCAGATGTATGCAGTTTCATTTGGACAGAGACTCAAATTTTTTTTTTTGATTCATGATATAATCTGGAAAAATCTCCTTATAACCAGATATGCTGCCTAAAAGAAAGGAGTAGAAAGGATTTGTCTAACATATTCTTAAATAATCATAATACTATAACATATACTGTAGGAAATATTTTACATTAAAAACACAGAAGTTGCCGGACACGGTGGCTCATGCCTGTAATCCCAGCACTTTGGGAGACTGAGGCAGGTGGATCACCTGAGGTTGGGAGTTCGAGACCAGTCTGACCTACATAGAGAAACCCTGTCTCTACTAAAAATACAAAATTAGCCAGCTGTGGTGGCTCATGCCTGTAATTCCAGCTACTCAGGAGGCTGAGGCAGGAAAATCGCTTGAACCTGGGAGGTGGACTTTGCGGTGAGCTGAGATCGTGCCATTGCACTCCAGCCTAGGCAACAAGAGTGACACTCTGTCTCAAAAAAACAACAAAACAAAACAGAAAAAACACACACCCTAAAAACAAAAAAAACCCCACAGAAGTCAGTTGTTTTGAATTAGTTTACAAAACTCTCTATCACTTAAATTATTATGTATATGGTGGAAATATGTGTCTATGGGTACATATATGTCTTATGCATATATTTGCTTGAAGAAAGAGACCTCTGAAAATTCAAACTTACAATATTGATAAATTAAGAATTTATTTAAAGCAATGTTTCTGAACCTTTAAAGACATTTTCACCGTTAGATAAAACTGCACTTTCCATATACACACCTCCCAATACTCTAAGAGTATTTTCTTTGTAAAAGAGTCCAAATGTGCCTTCTGATCAGTAAGATATTGATAAGTTTTATTCTTTTGTTTTTTTTTTTGGAGACAGAGTCTCGCTCTGTCACCCAGGCTGGGGTGCAATGACCTGATGATCTTGGCTCACCGCAACCTCTGCCTCCCAGATTCAAGCGATTCCCCCTGCCTCAGCCTCCTGAGTAGCTGGGATCACAGGTATGCACCACCATACCTGGCTAACTTTTGTATTTTTAGCAGAGATGGTGTTTCACCATGTTGGCCAGGCTGGTCTCGAACTCCTGACCTTGAGTGCTCCACATACCTTGGCCTCCCAAAGTGCTGGGATTACAGGTGTGAGCCACTACACCCAGCTGATAACTCTTATTCTATCTAGTTTTCTTGTTTTACGGGAACAATAGTTTTTTTCCAATATAAAATTATCAAATACAATGTGTTTTAAAAATCACTCTTTATTTGTCAACCTCTTATATAAATTCTGATATGCTGTTACTGTGTAATCTCTTACTGAATATCAGACTTAAGTATTAATATATGCTAGGGTGCTTCCACACAATCTCTACTCACTTTGTAGGGAAGCTGGGTGAGGATAGGAAAGCAAAACATAAAGCTAGAATGTGAAGAGTACCTCCGCAGTAACTAGACATGGATATTTCTTTGAAATTGTGACATGTTCCACAACAATGAAGTTAGTAGTTAACTTTTTAAGCTGTCTCACCTGTCCCCAGTCTTGTGGGTTTCCTCTTTTTAATTATGAGCCGCTTTTTTGAACACATACCTAAACAACTTTGCTAGATTTCATTTGAATTCTACTTGTACTCTCCAGCCAAGTTAATTAAACATAATTGAAATTCTATTAGAAAGGTCTTCATCACTTCCACTCAGAGGGAAGCATGACTGTGAGAACCTTCTACACTGTTGCTCAGCTGGCATTTCAGATGCATTCATTGCTCTTGAAAAGTGTCTCTGAGAAAACAATATTCCATAAATGAAATACTAGCTTCTCTATTATTACAAAAATCAAATTATTTAATGTCTAATTACCCTCTTAAATACAGTTACACATTTGTAAATTGTCATAAATGAAAAAATGAATAATGTTTGAAATTTGGCCACCAAAGTTACTAGAGATTTGGTTGATTTCATTTTCCCCATGCCCCAGCACCAGCTACCAAATATCTCACTCATTGGGTGGATGCCAAAGCATAGAACATCCTAATAATGAACGTTAGTGGAGTTATTAAGTTATTACTATTTCCATTGCTCCCCCTCTTCTCTCTTCTGCTTTTCTTTCCTCTACTCCTCAACGAGGCACATTGTCTGTAAATGGGCTAATAACCCTGCCCAGCTTTATAATACCATTAAGACACTTTCAAAGCCAACTGAAATAGCAAAACTCACAGAAAAGTGAGCTATTCACAATGCACATGCAGTAGCAACTGTGATTATTATAAATACAATAAAAATGTACTCATTAGATGGTATTGAGTTCTTACTTTGAGTTTTTTCAAGGTTTGAAAGAAAATTCCCTTTGATGAATTAGTAAAGTGAAGAAAGTCAACTGAGCCCTTATTTTGACCTCCTTGCCTCCCTCTGTGAGTTCATATCTCTTTCCCTGTGTGCAAATGCCTATCAGATTAGTATTTCCAGCTAGGAACTTTGTATCTTCCCTTGGATGTCAAAGGAATCGCTGCTCTTTCAATATTTTTAATAGCTTTATTGAGATATAATTCACATATTATGCAATTCATCCACCGAAATATACAACTCATTGCTTTTTAGTAAGTGCACAGCATTGTGCAACCATCACCACAATCTAATTTTACACTTTCTTCTTCCTCGAAAGAAATCAATTATCAGTCACTTCCTACCCGTAGCCTCCTAGCCTCAGGAAACCACTAATCTACTTTCTGTCTCCATATAGATTTGTCTATTCTAGTCATTTTATATAAGTGGAATCATACAATGTCTGATCTTTTGTGATAGGCTTCTTTCACTTAGGACGATTTTTTAAAGATCCATACAAGTTGTAATACTTATCCGTACTTCATTTACTTTTGTGGTTGAATAATATTTCTTTATTTGGACATGGCACATTTTGTGTATCTGTTCACTAGTTGGTCAAAATTTGGGTTGTCTCTACCTTTTGGCTATTATGAATTATGCTGCTGTGAAAATTCATGTACAATTTTTTTTGTGTGTGGATATATGTTTTCATTTCTCTTGGGTAAATATAAGGAAATTGACTCATTAGATGGGATTGAGTAGGACATTCAAGTCATGGTCATGTGGTAACTCTGTTTAATATGTTAAGGAATTGCCAAACTCTTTTGCACAGTGGCAGAATCATTTTACATTCCTACCAGTAATGTGTGAAGGTTCCAAGCCCTTCCCATCTTTGCCAACACTTATTACAAAAATACTTGTTTGTATTTTTTATTATAGCTGTCCTAGTTGTTGTGAGGTAGAATCTCACTGTGGTTTTGATTTGCATTTTCTTAATGACTAACGTTGAACATCCTTTTATGTGCTTATTGGTCATTTGGATATTTGCTTTGGAAATATATATATTCAAATGTTTGGCCCTTTATTTGTTTTAAAATATTTGTATTATCATTTGTATTTTCTTTTTTTTTTTAAATTTATTTATTATTATTATACTTTAAGTTGTAGGGTACATGTGCATAACGTGCAGGTTTGTTACATATGTATACTTGTGCCATGTTGCTGTGCTGCACCCATCAACTCGTCATTTACATCAGGTATAACTCCCAATGCAATCCCTCCCCCCTCCCCCCTCCCCATGATAGGCCCCGGTGTGTGATGTTCCCCTTCCTGAGTCTGAGCTATGGGTTTCCGGGGATGATGTAACTCAAACATCTCTGAGTCTTAAATGAGAGTTAAGACTACAGAAAAATTGGTGTTCAAAGTGTTTCTTGGATCTCTTCTGTGACTGACTAGACAGACGTCCTAAGCAGATAGACCTATTTGACAGATGCTTGCCATCCTTACAAATCTTAAAAAGGTTCTTAACCACACAAGTCTTGGAAGGAAAATGGAAACCACGAGTTGACTGCAGGCCATTCTCAATAGACCTGGGCTGGGAGTTTTAAGTAGAAACACAAAGATGCCTCTTTTGTTGACTATCAGTTCTTTTTGTGTTTACAAATTCCTCTTGAACCTGTTTCTACATTGGGTGTGGGAAAAATTAAAGTGATATGTTTTCATGGCGAATCCAAGCTGTGCTAATAAATAAAGGGAATGCTTTAAACCATAAAAAAAAATATATTTGTATTAATAGAAAATTAGAGTCAGGTACAGTGGCATGTCTATAATCCCAGCTACTCTGGAGATTGAGGTGGGAGGCTCCCTTGAGGTCAGGAATATGAGACCAGCCTGGGTAACATAGCAGGACACCGTCTCTAAAAAATGTCAAAAATAAAAAATTAGCTGGGCATGGTGGCATGCACCTGTAGTTCCAGCTGTGAGGGAGGATCACTTGAGCCCAGCAGTTCAAGGCTGTAGTGAGCCATAATTGTAACACTGCATTCCAGCCTGTATCCTGGGTGACAAAGAAATACCTCATGGAAGGGAGGAAGGAAGGAGGGAAGGAAGGAAGGAAGGAAGGAAGGAAGGAAGGAAGGAAGGAAGGAAGGAAGGAAGGAAGGAAGGAAGAAAGGAAGGGAGGGAGGGAGGGAGGGAGGGAGGGGAGGAAGGGAGGGAGGGAGGGGAGGGGAGGGGAGGGGAGGGGAGGGAGGGAAGCAAGGCCTATAGGTCAGGAGATGACTGCCATTGAAAAGACAGTTTATTACTCACAGTTGAAGAAGAGGAGGCATGTGACACCACATGGGGCCAGATGAAGAAGACTGGGGTCAGTGATGAGGAAGAGAAGAGAAAGGAGGGAACTGAGGGCAAGGCCTTTACTGTCATTTCTTCAGGAAGGAACTAGTGAGGCAGGGCAAGCAGGCTAGTTTGGCTAATTTGAATAATTTCAGTGAGCTATGGTGTATAGAGGCTATCCCTAGTTGTCTGTTACCTGGCCCTGGGCCACTGTACATCAAGGTAGGTGTATACTGGCCCAGAAGGTGAGAATTTTATAAAGGAGGTGGTTGGGTTGTGGACTCCTGATTGATCAGTTTGCATTTGAAAAGCACATCCCTGGGAGGAGGAGCCAACCAGGGAGGAGATGGGGGAGATGAGGAAAGCAGGTGACTTAGGCATATTATTAAGTTGTCCAGAACAAGGTGTGTCCAGCATGTACATGTAGGGCAGATGTTAAAGCATCAAACTTACGGAAGCTAGAAACACAGTTAATACATTTCTAAATTGGGTTTTCTTTTTATTGTTGAGTTATGTGTTCTTTGTATACTCTGGATATAGGTGTTATCATAGATCTAATTTATAAATATTTTTTCTCATTCCGTGAGCAGCATTTTCCTCTTTGTTGATAGATAGTATAGTTTTCAGTGAAAGGGTTTTAATTTTGATGTAGTACAATATCTCTTATTCTTTATTTTGTCACTTGTGATTTTGGTATCATATCTAAGAGACCATTGCCTAACCCAAAGTCACAATAATTTTTTTAAAATTATTGTTTTTTAAAATTGTGGGTATATAGGAGGTGTACATATGGGGTACATGGGATGTTTTGATAGAGAAATGCAATGTGAAATGAGCACATCATGAAGAATAGGGTATCCATTCTCTCAAGCATTTATCCTTTGAGTTACAAACAATCCAATTATACTCTTTAAAGTTATTTTAAAATATACAATTAAGTATTGTTAACTATAGTTACCCTACTGTGCTGTCAAATAGTAGGTCTTGGCTGGTCTCAGTGCCTCTTGCCTATACTCCCAGCACTTTGGGAGGCCAAAGTGGGTGGATCACTTGAGGCAAGGAGTTTGAAACCAGCCTGGCCAACATGGGGAAATCCTGTCCCTACTAAAAATACACAGATTAACCGGGTGTGTTGGTGCATGCCTCCCACCTACTCAGGAGGCTGAGGCATGACAATTGCTTGAACCTGGGAGGTGGAGATTGCAGTGAGCAGAGATTATGCCACTGCACTTCGGCCTGGATGACAGAGTGAGACTGTCTCAAAAAAAAAAAAAAAAAAAAAAAAAAAGTCTTATTCATTCTTTCTATTTTTGTACCCATTAACTACCCTCACCTCCCCACAACCTACCACTACTCTTCCCAGCCTTTGGTAACCATCCTTCTACTCTCTATGACCATGAGTTCAATTGTTTTAACTTTTAGATCCCACAAATAAGTGAGAATATGCAATCTTTGTCTTTCTGTGCCTAGCTTATTTCACTTAACATAGTGATCTTCAGTTGCATCCATGTTGTTGAAAATGAGTGGAACTCATTCTTTTTTTATGGCTGAATAGTACTCCATTGTGTATATGTACCATGTTTTCTTTATCCATTCATTTGTTAATGAGCATACTTAGCTCTTTTGTTTGAGTTTTGTAGTTTTAGCTTACATTTAGGTCTATGATTTATTTTGAGTTTGGAATAGTGTATGGTATGAGGTAGGAGTTGAAATTAATTCTTTGGCGTGTGGATATCTAGTTTTCTCAGCAACATTTGTTGAAAAGTCTGTCTTTTTTGCATTGATGGTGTTGACACCCATATCAAAAATCAATTAACTGTGTAAACAAAGGCTAATTTCTAGGCTCTGTATTCTATTCCATTGGCTTATATTTCTGTCATTAAGCCAGTAGCACATTATTTTGATTATTGTAGCTTGTAGTAAGTTTTGAAATCAGGAAGTGTGAGTTATCCAATTTTGTGCTTCATTTTTAAGTCTTCTTTGGCAATTCTGGGTTCTTTGTAGGTTTATATGAATTCTGGGATTATGCTGTTAATTACTACAAAAAATGATTATGATAGGGATTATGGGATATGATAGGGATTATGATAGGGATTACACGGAATCTGTAGATAGACTTAGAGATGTCTGAGATGTCTATCTGTAAATATACTTAGAGATGTCTTTTGATTTATTATATTTTATATACTTTCTATCAAAAATATTTGTAAGGAATAAACCAGGCACAGAAAGACACACATTGCATGTTCTCACTTATTTGTGGGATTTAAAAATCAAAACAATAGAACTAATGGTAACAGAGAGTACAAGGATGGTTACCAGAGGCTGGGAAGGGTAGTGGAGGGCTCAGGGACAGATGGGGATGGTTCATGGGTACAAAAAAATTGTCAGAAAGAATGAACAAGATCTACTATTTAACATCACAATAGGGTGACTGTAGTCAATAATAATTGTACATTTTAAAATAACTTTAGAGAGTGTAATTGGATTGTTTGTAACTCAAAGGATAAATGCTTGAGGGGACAGATACACCATTCTCCATGATGTGCCTATTTTACATTGCATTCCTGTATCAAAACATCTCATGTACCCCATAAATATATACACCTACTATGTATCCATAAAAATGAAAAATAAAAAATTGTTTAAGGTATACAAGTCTTATACATTTAAAAAATTTATACTTAAGTATTTTATTCCTTTTGATGCTATTGTAAATGGAATTTTTTAAAATTTCATGTTTGAAATGTGAATTTCTAGAGTATAAGATAAGCAATTGATTTTTATATGTTGAGCTTGTAAATTTGTTTATTATTCCTAATAGTCTTCTACTAAATTCGTCAGGATTTTCTATATATAAGATTATGTCACCTGCAAAGAGACATTGTTTACTTCCTTTCTGATCTGGTTCCTTTTATTTCTTTTTCTTACCTATTTGCCCTGCATGGAGCCTACAGTACAATATTGGATAGGAGTATTAAGAGCAGACATTCTTGTCTTGTTCCAGATTTTAGAAGAAAGCTTCAGTTTTTCATCATTAAGTATGATGTTAGCTGTGTTTTGTTTTTATATGCCCTTTATCAGGTTAAGGAAGATTTCTATTTGTAGTTTCTTGAGGGTTTTAATTGTAGAAGAGTGTTGACTTTGTCAAAGGCTTTTTCAGCGTCTACTGAGATGACTAGTTGTTATTGTTCCTTATTCTATTGTTATGGTGTAGTACATCAGTTGATTTTTATGTATTAAACCAACCGTGAATTCCTAGAAAAAAAAATCCCACTTAGTCATGGAATATAATTCTTTTTATATACTGTTGAATTTGATTTGCTAGTATTTTTTAAAGGATTTTTGTGTTTATATTCATAAAAATACTCATTTATAGTTTTCTCATGATGTTTTTGTCTGGTTTTGGTATCATGTTAATACAGGTTTTATTGAAAGAGTTAAGAAGTGTTCCCTGCTGTCTGTTTTCCAGAAGAGTTTGTAAAGAACTGGTATTAATCACTCTTTAAATGTTTGATAGAATTCACCAGCAAAACCATTTGGTCCTGGGCTTTTCTTTGTGGGAAAAGTTTTTGATTGCTAATTTAATCTGTTTACTTGTCATAGGTATATTTAGGTTCTCCTTTTCTTCTTGATTTAATTTCAGCATCTATATCTTCTTAGGAATTTGTCCATTTCATCTAAGTTATCTAGTTTGTTGGCATACAGTTGTTCATAATGTTCTCTTATAATCCTGTTTATTTTTGTAGAGATTGTAGTGATGTCCCTTTTGTCATTCTTGATTTTACTAATTTGAGTATTTTCTCTCTTTTTTTTTTTTCTTGGTCAACATAGCTAAAGATTTTCAGATTTTTTTTGATTGTTCTAAAATACAAAGTTTTGGTGGTTTTTGATATCCACTGTTAGTTTTCTATTCTGTACTTCATTTGTTTTCACTCTATCCTTTATTTTATTTCCTTCTCTTTAGGTGTGTTTGCTTTGCTTTTTTTGTTTCTGAAAGCAGAATACTGCAATATCATTTAAGATCTTCCTTCTTGATTATTATGGGCATTTGAAGTTTTAAATTTCCCCCTAAGCACAGTGGTAGCTGCATTCCATAGACTTTGATACACTGTGCTAGTTATTCTAACTTTTATTTAAAGTGGAGTATTGAAGTCCTCAACTATTTTTGTTTAGTTCTTTTCTTTTTTTTTTCTTTTTCTTTTTTTGAGATGAAGTCTTGCTCTGTTACCCAGGCTGCAGTTCAGTGGCACCATCTCCACTCACTGCAACCTCTGCCTCCTGGGTTCAAGCGATTCTCCCACCTCAGCCTCCCAAGTAGCTGGGATTACAGGCATGCACACCCATGCCCAGCTAACTTTTGTATTTTTAGTAGAGACGGGGTTTCACCATGTTGGCCAGGCTGGTCTCAAATTCCTGACCTCAGGTGATCTGCCCGCCTTGGCCTTCCAAAGTGCTGGGATTACAAGCGTGAGCCAACGTCCCCAGCCTGTTTAGTTCTTTATTTGTCCCTCCAATTGTTTTTGCTTCATGTATTTTGGAGCTTTGTTGTTAAATGCATGTATGTTTATATAATTGCTGTTTCTTCTTGAAAAAATAATATTTTATCATTATAAAGTGACTATCTTTATCCCTAGTAAAATGTTTAGTTTCACATCTAGGGTTGCACTGGTGTCAACGTAAGTCGCTTATATGTTGAAGGTTGTGATTAAGTCCCCTTTGCCAGTCAGAATTTAAGCTTTTACTGTGAATATATTTATGACTTGGAGGCTGCTAACAGAATTCAGTGAGTTTACCTTATTATTATTTTTATAACCCATGTTCAATTAGGGGCGAGTAGCTTACAGATTTTTACTCTGATCCATTCTGAAAGGGTGCAGCCTGGGGCATATACATAATTTCTCAGACTGACAGAAATGAGTGTGATTTTATTTTTTAACCCTGGCTTCCTAGGAGTCACCCCTTGGCTAGACTAATTTATTTTTCAGTCAGTGTTTGATCAGAGATTGTGCTTAAGCCACTTTCACCAGTGAGGTTTCCACTGTGTGTTTGTGGGATTGTGTTTGCCTTGGGGAAAACTTTCAAGTATACTCCATGTTCTGCTCTGATTGATTCGGAGTGGATGCAACTTTGTGCATGTGCGCAATCTTCCTAACATCCAGGATTGACTGTGTTTCCCAAAGGGCTCTTCTTGATTGTCTCTTTCCCTGATTTTGTCTATTAAACTTCTGGCTGTTCTGTTGTCTTGCATGTAACATGGAACTACCAAGACATTTACTGTTTGGCAGTGCCTTTGGGTATGGATTCTCCTTGCTCTGTTCTAAGTAAAGTTGGTTCCTTCAGGTGGGGCACCAAAACCCTAAATCATCCTTCAAAACTAGCCTGCTTTTCCCACTGGGGCAGACCCTTGAGCCACTACATTGGAACTTGAGGGAGAAGGCATGCACTCCCACTGTATGAATGGGCATGAATAGGCCCTGGGGTGGTAGCTTGCTTCTAGTTTTCCTAGTTTGCCCCTTGTGGCATGAAACCTAAGCAAGCTAGCTAGGGGCAGATGTCAATCCAGTATTCTCAGCCTGTCACATCTGGAAAAGGACTTCCAGCCTGTAAGTGGAGACTGAGTGGGGAAAAGGAGACCTAGTCCTCTACTATACTTACCTCGAACAGACCTTTTGTAACACAGAGCTGAGGGTTGGAAGCATGAGAAATACTGTTGGCCTGACACTCCCAGGGTAAAACCATAGCTCCAGAATAACAGATGAAAGGGCAAGGAGTCCTATCTTCATGATTACAACTTGCTGAAGTAGAATGCCTGGGGTAGAGCTTTCCTAGCACAGAACTGGAAGGAGGGGTGTTAAAATAGCAACCATGGCTCAGATGCCAAGATTTTTGCTTTTCTTGTTGAGAAGTAATTAGATTTTCTTGTATAACATTTTTCTCTATTCATTCTATGTTGTTACGACAGTCTCCAGAGGTTCTTATACTGTTTTTGTTTGTAGTTTTCAGCAGTTAAATGATCATTCTGGATAGAAGCTCTGAAGAGCTTTGTATTCTGCATCCTAGAAATCCTGCCTTCTCCAGTATTTCCTATCTCATTAAGCAGATATTGCAGGTTAAAACCACAATGAGATATTACCTCACACTTGTTAGAATGGCTTTTATCAAAAAGACTAACAATAACAAGTGTTGGCAAGAATGTGGGGAAAAGGGAACCCTTGCACACTGTTGGTGGGAATGTTAACTCATACATCCATTATGAAAAATATGGAGGTTTCTCAAAAAATTAAAAATAAAATGACTATATGATTCAGAAACCCTACTATTGAGTATATATCCAAAGAAAAATAAATTAGTATGTTAAAAGAGATACCTTCATTTCCATGCTTATTGCAACACTATTCACAATAGCCAAGATATGGACTCAACCTTAGTGTCTATCAACAGATGAAAGGATGAAGAAAATGTGGTACATATACACAATGAAGTACTGTATACCCTTAAAAAAAAAGAAAATCCTTTCACTTGCAACAACATGAATGAAACCAGAGGACATTAGGTTAAGTGAAATAATCCGGGCACAGAAAGACAAATACATCATGATCTCACTTATATATAAATCTAAATAAGTTGAACCCATAGAAGCAGAGAGTAGAATGGTGGTTACCAGGGGCTGGAATTGGGGAAATGTTGGTCAAAGGATATAAAATTTCTGTTAGGAGGAATAAGGTCAAGAGATCTTTTGTACACAATAGCTAATAGTAGTGTACTACATACTTGTAAGCTGCTAAAAGGATAGATTTTAAATATTCTTCCCACAAAATATTGAGTATGTGAGGTAATGGATATCCTAATTAGCTTGATTTAGCCATTCCACAATGTATACATATATTCACATATCAAAACATCATGTTATACAACATAACTATATATAGTTTTTATTTGTAAATTAGAGAAAAAAGTGTTTATATGTCTGTTCCATAAAGAAAAATATTTATTTAGCACCTGCTATATGCCACGCACTATACTTGGGACTAGTGGGCAAGAAAAATATTAACAAAATAATTAATGCTATTGAAAGTAAATTCTATGAACAAGAGATTGGAAAATACAAAACTTGTAATAGAGGAAGATGAGAGAAATCTTCTCTGAAAAAATAATAGTTCCACAGGAATCTGAAGGAAGAATAGGAAACAACTAAAATAATAGCATGCAAGCTAGATGGGGGAAGAGATTTTGATACAATGTAAACCATATCTCAAAATCTCCAAATAAGAGGAAGCATTGTGTATTCAAAGAGTGAAAGAAGGATGTATTAAGGGCTTTGAGAGTAGGGGTACCCTGATACATAATTAGGATGGAGATGTAAGGAGGAACCAGACCATGTACAGTCATTGAGATAATGTTAAAGATTTTTTGTTCTTGTAAAAATAGGAGGAAGCCATAATATTTCAAGACATTTTAAATTTACATAGAGTAGAATGCACTCTGTGGTGTACAATTTCATGAGTTTTGAGCAATGTAGTTATGTATCCACCACCACACTCAAGAAACAAAACATTAACATTTTTATCACATCCCAAATTTCCTTCCACCCCCTCACCCGCTTTGTGTTAAATACACCCTCCACTCCCAAAGTCTGGCAACCACTAGTTTGCTCTTTGTCTTTATAATTTTGTCTTTTTCCAAATGTCATATAGATTATCTGATGCAACATGTAACTTTTAGGATCTGGCTTCTTTCACTCAGCATCACGCCTTTGAGATCTATTCAAGTTGTAGCATGTTTCAACAGTCTGTTCATTTGTATTGCTGAGGTGTATTTCATTGTATAAATATACCAAAGTTTATCCATTCAGTTGTTGAAGGATATTTTAGATTGCTTCCAGTTTGCTATTATTATTAATAAAGCTGCTATACACATTCACATATAGGTTTTATGTGAAAAATGTCTTTATTTCTCTTGGATAAATACCTACTGGTAGTAGCATTTGGGATTATAAGTTAAGTGTGTGTTTAACCTTAAAACAAATTACTTTTCAAATTTCCATGCCATTGTGCGTGCCCACCAGCAATAAGAGAATTCCAATTAAATTCCAAGTGTTCATTTCTAGTGTGAAGGAATATGATTGACTTTTGTATATTGACCTCATAGGCAGTGACCTTACCAAATTCACTTATTTGTTCTAAGAACATTTATTGGAATTGGGAGGGGGAATTTTTCTATGTAGACAATTATGCCTCTGCTATAAAAAATTGCTTTATTTCTTCTTCCAATAAATATGCCTTTTATTTCTTTTTCTTGCTTTATTGCACTGGTTAGGGCTTCAAATACAATGGTGGAAAGAAGTAGTGACAGAGGTATCTTTGCTATCTTCCAGATTTGGAGTGGAGGGGAGTATTTCATTTCATTATATTTCACCATTAAATACTATGCTGACTGTAAGAATTTTGTAGAGACTCCTAATCATAGTAAGGATATTCTTTTCTATTGTAGATTTTAAAAGATATTTTATAATGGATGCCAAATTCTGTCAAATACCATTACAGTTAAGATGCCGGTATTGTTTTCATTATTCAGTCTTTTAATAAAGCAAATTGCACTGGTTTATTTTTGAATACCAAAGTGACCATGGATTTCCTGAATACAGTCATTTGGTAATACATGTATGTACAACATATTGTCTTTTTTAATGTATTGCTGGTCTCAGTTTGCTAACATTTTGTTAAAGATATTTTTGCATTGATGTTCATGAAATTTGTTGTTCTACACTTTTGTTTTTTTTGCAATATGTTTGCCCTGTTTGGTTTCCAGGGGTGCTGGTCTCTTAAAATGATATATGAACTGTTCCCACCTCCTAGTTTCTGGAAGTGGCTGTGTATATTTGGTATAATTTTTGTTTTGAAATATTGGTAGCATTTACCAGAAAAACTATCAGGACCAGGAGTTTTACTGTTTGGAAGGTACTTGACTAAGAACTTAATTGCTTTAATATAGATAGGTTTGCTTTAAATACAGATTCCAAACATAATTGTGGATTTGTCTATATTTTTTTCAGGTTTATTCACTTTTGCTTCATATATTTTGAAACTATGTTTTTATGTGATTACACATTTGAATTGTTATACCTTCCTAGAGAATTGACTACTTTATGATTATCAACTTAGCCTGTGTATTTCTTTTCCACTAGGTTTTTGTAGTTTGTGTATTTAAGAAATGGATCCATTTTGTCTATGTTGCCAAACTTATGGGTATATAGTTATTCATAGTATTCTTTTATTATTTTCTGATGTCGGTTGGGTCTGTAGTGATCTTCTCTTTTTTAATTTCTCATAGTGGTAATTTATGTCTTCTCTGTTTTTGCTTAGTTAAGCTGGTGAGTAATTTATTAATTTAGTAGTTTTTTTTTTTTTTTTTTTTTTTTTTTTTTTTTTTTTTTCAAAGAACTAGCTCTTGGTTTCATTGATTTTTTCCTGTGGTTCTATTTTCAATTTCACTGATTTCTCTTCTCAGTGATCTAATTTACTTCTTTATGGTTGTTTTGGCTTAATTTGCTCTTTGTTGTCTAATTTCTTAAGGTAAATCTTAGATTACTGTTTTGAGACTTATCTTCTTTTCTAATATAAGAATTTAAGATTTAATTTAAGATTGTGCTTTCCTCTAAGCGTTGTTTTCACTGCACCACAAAGTTGGTATGTTCTATTTTCATTTTCTTTCAATTGATAATGGTTTTTTATTTGACTTGAGAGTTCCTCCTTGACCCACTGATTATTTAGAAGTATTTTGTTCAATTTTCTTTTACTTTGAATTTTCTAGATATCTTTCTCTCATTGATTTCTGTTAATATATTTTATTGATATCTGTCTTTTATTTCAATTTCTGTTACTATCAGAGAATACACTCTGTTTAAATTTGTTTTATGACCTAGAGTCTATTCTGTCTTTGAACACATGTGCTACTATTGTTGGGTAGAGTGTTCTACAAATGTCAAATAGTTAATAATTCTTGATAGTTCTTTTCAGGTCTTCTGTATCCTTATTCGCTCATTGTCTTCTTTTTCCATCAATCACTGAGAGAGAAATTTTGAAGATTCCAAACATAACTGTGGGTTTGTCTATTGTTTTTTTTTCAGCTTAATCCATTTTTGCTTCATATATTTTGAAACTATGTTTTTGGATGATTACACATTTGGATTGTTATCTCTTCCTAGAGAATTGATTCCTTTATTATTATCAACTGGCCCTATTAATTCCAGGTAATATTTATTATTCTAAAGTTCACTTTGTCTGAAATTATTATAGCTATGTAGAGTTTGCATGGTATATCTTTTTCATCCTTTTATTTTTAATATATCCATGCCTTTAAAGTGGGTTGAACTTTTTTCATCAAATCTGATCTATCTCTGTTATTAACTTAGTGTGTTTACACCATTTACATTTGTTATAATCATTATATGGTTGAATTAAAACCTGCCATATAGCAAGCTTTCTATTTGTTCCATCTGTTCTTTGCTTTGTCCCTTATTATTTGCCATCTTTTAGATTACTTGGGTAATTTTTGTGATTCCATTTCTCTCCGCTATTGGCTTATTATTTACACTTCTCAAACTACATTTTTTGTCATTTCTTTAGATTTTATAATCTACATCTTTAATTCATCATTCTACCTTAAAATATTATATTGGTTCATAAGTAGATTCAGGACTTTACAACCTTATATTACCAATTTATCCCCTCCATTCTTTGTGCTATTTTTGTCATACATTTTACCTCTACATATGCAATAAACACATAATACATTGCCATTATTTTTGCTTTAGACAGTCGATGATATTTTAGGGGAATTAAAGTAATAAAAATTAAATTTTATATTTACCTATATTTATTCTACTTCCAACACTCTTTATTTCTTTGTGTAGAAAAAAATTATGTATCTTGCCTAGAGAACTTCATTAAGAAGTCTAATGGCAAATAATTCTCTCAGTTTTTGTTTTTTAGTTAATGATGTCTTAATTGTTCATTTTTTTGGAAAATATTTTCATTGGCTGTAGAATTTTTAGTTGACATGATATTTCATTCAGTACTTTAAAGCTGTCATTCTGTTTTCTACCAGTTTTTATAATTTCTGATGAGAAGTCTTCTATTTTCTTATTTTTGTTTCTATGTAGGTAATGTATCTTCTCCACCCCAATCCCTTCTGTGTTCAAGATTTTATTCTGTCTTTAGTTTTCAACAGTTTAAATACAATATGCCTAGATTTTTTTGTTTGTGTTGTTCCCTGGAGTTTTTGTGCCTAGTTTGCTGTCTGTCATTGATTTTTAGAAATTCTCAGGCATTATTTTCTCAAGTAATTCTGCTGTTTGCATCGCTGTAGTTTTTCTGTGATTCCAATTTGATATTGTGCTGAAGTTATGGAATGTTTTGTTCTTTGTCCCTCCACTCCTCTCTATTTGCAAATGACATGATTCTCTATATGTGAGAGATTTTATTCTCTCAGATATAGAATCACATTGTTTGCAAACAGAGATAGTTCGACTTCCTCCTGTTTAACTTCAGATAAATTCAATTGATTTATCTTCAGACCTCTGATCTTTCTTTGTCTGTACTGAATCTACTTATGGACTCATTGGGAGCATTCTTCATCTCTCTTATTGTATAAAAACACAATTATAGCATTTCATTGGATCCTTTCTTATAGTTTATACGTCTATGCTAAAATAATTTATCTCATCCTGTTTGTTCTCCACCTTTTTCATTAGAGCACTTAGAATATTAACTATAGTTATTTCAAGTTACCTGTCATGATAGTTTCAACACTTGTCATACCTGAGTCTGATTAAAATCAGATATTGCTTTGTCTGTTGTTATTGTGTTGCCTTTCCTTGATTTTTTGTATGCCTCTCAGTGTTTAGTTGAAACATGTACATACATCATATTTAGGACAGCAGAGGTTGAGGTTTTATGGCTGGAACTAGGTATGCATTTCCTTGTTCTAAGTCGTTAGTGTGAGATTTTGAGTCTACTTTTTGAGTTGAGCCGGATGTAGATCCGTTGCTGCTACAGTTATAAGTGTACCACAGACTTCAAATACCTCCAACATCACTTCGTATTTAAGTGGGAGTTGATTTGCTAGAGAGTTTTTCTCAGCATCTGTTCCAACCTGAGTTGTAGCTCTCTGTTTTGTTCTGTTACTCCGAGAGGATCTCTTCATGTTCTTGCCCATCTTAAACCACTACACTGTAGTTACTTCTTACTCTAAACCCGTTAATCTGGTGTAAGAGACAGTGTGGTGTTATTCACTGTTTTTCTCAGTAAGCCTCATGGCAAGTGCTCTCTGTCCCTGGGATTAAGGTTTGTGGCCTTCTCAGTGCTCCTATCCTTTTGCAGCGTTACTTCTTGGCACAGCATATATTCCTGCCCCTATTCCAGGGGTAGACGGTTTGCTTCTGTTACTCTCTCCCAGCTGCATAATTTACATTACCACCACAATGTATAAACCTTTCCTTTTCTCTGCAACTTCACCAGCATCTGTTAATTTCTGACTTTTTAATAATAGATATTCTGTCACAATGAGATGGTATCTCACTGTGGTTATGATTTGCATTTCTCTAACTATTGGTGATGCTGAGCATTTTTTCATATACTTGTTGGCCACATGTGTGTCTTCTTTTGAAAAAGTGTCTTTTCATGTTCTTTGCCCACTTGTTAATGGGGTTGTTTGGTTTTTGCTTGTAAAATTTTTTAAGTTTCTTATAGATTCTGGATACTAGACCTTTGTTGGATGCATAGTTTGCAAATATTTTCTTGTATTCTGTAGGTTGTCTGTTTACTCGGTTGATAGTTACTTTTGCTGTGCAGAAGCTCTTTAGTTTAATTAGGTCCCATTTGTCAATTTTTGTTTTTGTTGCAATTGCCTTTGGTATGTTTGTCATGAAATCTTTGCTAGGGCCTATATCCAGAATGGTATTTCTTAGGATATTTTCCAGGGTTTTAGAGCTTTAGGTTTCATATTTAAGTCTTTAATCTATTTTGAGTTGATTTTTGTATATGGTGTATGGAAGGAGTCCAGTTTCAATCTTCTGCATATGGCTAGCTAGCTATCCCAGCACTTTTGCTGAATAGGCAGTCCTTTTCCTGTTGCCTGTTCTTGTCAACTTTGTCAGAGATCAGATGGTTTAGGGGTGTGGCATTATTTCTGGGCTTTCTATTCTGTTCCATTGGTTTATGTGTCTGTTTTTGTATGAGTGCCATGTTGTTTCAGTTACTGTAGCTTTCTAGTCTAGTTTGAACTCAGGTAAAGTGATGTCTCCAGCTTTCTTCTGTTGCTTAGGATTGCTTTGGTTACTTGTGCTCTTTTTGGTTTCATATGTATTTTATAATAGTTTTTTCTATTTCTGTCAAGAATGTCTTCGGTAGTTTAATAGAAATAGCATTGAATCTATAAATTTTGCATGGCCATTTGGCTGTTATAACAATACCGATTATTCCTATCCATGAGCATGGGATATTATTCCATTTGTTTGTGTCATCTCTGATTTCTTTCATAGATAGTTTATAATTCTCATTGTAGAGATTTTTACCTCCCTGAGTAGCTGTATGCCTAGGTATTTTATTCTTTTTTGACTGTTGTGAATGAAATTGCATTCTTGATTTGGCTCTCAGCTTGGACATTATTGGTGTATAGAAATGTCACTGATTTTGTACGTTAATTTTGTATTCTGAAACTTTGCTGAAGTAGTTTATCAGACCTAGGAGCAGTTGCACAGAGACTATGGGGTTTTATAGGTATAGAATCATGTCATTTGCAAACAGAGATAGTTTGATTTCCTCTCTTCTTATTTGAATGTCTTTTATTTCTTTCTCTTGTTTGATTGCTCTGACCAGGACTTTCAGTACTGTATTAAATAGGAGTGGTGAGAGTAGGCATCATTGTCTTGTTCTGGTTCTCAAGGGGAATGCTTTCAGCTTCTGCCCATTCAGTATTGCCCATTCAGTATGATGTTGGCTGAGTTTTCTCCTATTTCTTAAAATTTTTAGCTGAATTATTCTTACCATTGCTCTGTGTTAACACATGCTCTCTTTGCAAGCACCTGTATTCCTTAGATTCAGGTTAGTGGTTTACTCTGTGATCTTTGCTCAATATGTGGTTCAAAAAAAAATCATGGGAATTTGCAGATTATCCTGGTTTTTTTTGTTTGTTTGTTTTTTAAGATTAGAAGATATTTTCTTTCTAGTATTTTCCATCCTAAACAGAAGCAGAAAATGTATATTGTAGCACATAAATTATTATTATTATTATTATTATTATTATTTGAGACAAAGTGTTGCTGTCACCCAGGCTGAGTATAGTGGTACGACCTTGGCTTACTGCAACCTCTGTCCCCCAGGTTCAAGCAATTCTCGTACCTCAGCCTCCAGAGTAGCTGGGACTACAAGTGTGCTTCACCATGCCAAGCTAATTTTTCTATGTTTAATAGAGATGGGGTTTCACCATGTTGGCCAGGCTGGTCTTGAAGTCCTGATCTCAAGTTATCCACCCACCTTGGCCTCCCAAAGTGCTGGGACCACAGGTGTGAGCCAGTGTGCCAGGCCTGTAGTGAATTATTTTATTGTTCCAG
Organism: Macaca thibetana thibetana; assembly: GCF_024542745.1. Taxonomy (NCBI): domain Eukaryota; kingdom Metazoa; phylum Chordata; class Mammalia; order Primates; family Cercopithecidae; genus Macaca; species Macaca thibetana. Next base: position 23,412,178 of record NC_065588.1, on the reverse strand, counting down.
TGTGGAGAATAAATATTGCATAGCTAGAATGAATGGAGAGAAACTAGGCAGTATGTCTTTAATAGTCCAGTGGTAAGTTGATAATTATGTAGGCTAAGGTGGTGATGATGGAGATAAAGATGTTTGATTACATATTGGATGTGTAAAGGAGTATCTTCGCTTGGCTTGCTATAACAAAACCACAGACTGGGTGGTTTAAACAACAAACATTTATTTCACACAGTTCCAAAGGTTGGGTAAGTGTGGAAAGTTCAAGATTAAGGTGCCAATATATTTGAATCTGGTAAGGGCCTATTTTCTCATTTACGAAAGTTAATTATTGCTTTCTTGCTGTATCCTTATATGGCAGAGCCAATAGAGATGGATCCCCTGTCCTTTTTCTCTTTTATAAGGGCCTTAATCCCATCATGAAGGCGCTGCCCTCATGACCTAATCTAAGTCTAACTACTTCCCAAAAGTCCCCGCTCCAAATCCCACCATAATGGGGAGGGATTAAGGTTTCAACATAAGAATTGGGGGTGGGGATCACAAACATGCAGTCCATCACCAGGAGGAGGATGGAGACAATTGTCCAAAATTACTCCTGTTTCTTGTCTATAAGCCAAGATAATGGAAAGACAGGGACCAATGAAAGAGGACTGATTTTCAGAGAAGGAGGATGAGTCTGATTTTATACACGTGGGATTTGGGGTGCCTTTGAAGAAGTCAGTGGAAACCTTGAATAGAATGTAGTATATAATAATCTAGAGTTCAAAGGAAATGTGTGACATTCAGAAATAAAATTGTAAAATTATGACCTCGTAGGTCACAATAAAAGTGATGGTCCATTGAAGCCAATAAAAACAGTATAAAACGAGAAGAAAAGTGGGCTTAGGACAGAGATTTAAGGAAATCCTTTAAGGAAAGCCCCATGTGTTCTCAACACTCTGTCATATTAACTCTCTTTCAGTTCATGGACTGTGGCACACAGTTTCCCTTTTCTAGACTTCTGCAAAGGTTTTTTCTTCCTGAATTGTTTTTAATCTTCATCAACTTCCTTTTCCCATTTTTAAACATTTTCCCTAACTTCTGCAGGGTTTCAATGATTAATTTAAAGTTGTATTTCCTACCAGGATGCCTTCCTCACTTTCTCCAAGTCAGTTTGTCCCACCCCAGAGTAATTTAGTTCCTCATTACATGCTTCTACCCTATACTTCTCCTTCATGACATTTGCACCTTAATTTCTTGTTCAGCATTTATCTCTTCTTGACCATAAGCTTCATGAGTGCATGGATTATATCCGTCTTTCTCACCAATTAATTTGTAGTACTTGACCAGGGCCTGGTTCATAATGAGCATTCAATAAGTATTAGAATGAGTGAGGTTTTGTCCTCTTATTGATTACCTGAAATACTGTGCCAGGGCTCATCTGAGACTGACGTAATAATACCAAATAACTCCTGAACAATTATAGTGGAGGTTGAGATGATATCCTTTAGCTGTTGGTCTTAAACTCAATGAGTTAAGGAAGAGAAAATAACTAAAAACTGGGAGATAGAGAGGGAAACAAGGAATAGTATAGGCTAATTCTATGATCTTCTGCTTAAATGACAACCAGAATTTACATAGTGAGGAACTTAGATATGGAGTAAGGAATGAAGTCCTTCCTCTTCATTTCCCTCTGCTTAACACTAATCTTCTCAACTCTTTTTTATTGAAAGTGTCTATATTCTGGAGAAGAGGAGGAAAGAAATCTGAAGGTAGTTGGATATATTAACTATATTTTTTGTTCATTTAATCTAATTATGTTCATCATAATTGGGATTATTAAGAGCTTATTTTTGTCAATACTTCCATTAGTCCTGTGTCACATCCCTTCCTTTTTGCTAATAAGGTAACAGGGAAGAGTGTAAAATACTAAAGTAATATGGTATGACAAGGTGTGTAATTATTGTACAATAACCTTTTCTCAAGGAGCAAAGAAATATACTGAACAAAGAGCAAGATACTTGGAAATCATAACTGTGCAGTCATTATAACCTAGCTGTGCAGCAGTTATATCATTTTTGTGAAGATTTAAAAAATTATAACATAAATTGTTAAGAAAGAGAAACATTGGGAAGAATTGTAAAGAAAATGTCAACTTTTGAAATAGGTTTTACTATTTTTAACTTCATTCTAGTTAATGTTGCAGTAGATGATAATTCCCTTGCCTGTTGGAGACTAGTTTTTTTTTTAAAGTCTTCCAAAATTAGGTGAAATGTTGTAACAGAACTTACTTTTCTCAAACTAATAGTTGAAATGATGGTTTATGAAAAGTGCTTATTAAACAAAATAGAAATACAAAGTTAAAATTTTAAGCTCTTAGAGACACCACCATTCAAACTTCTCAGAGCAGAAATTGAACAGCTCATAAGGCTGTCAGTAAGAAACATAAAGAACTCCAAATTAATCTAAATATGACTTTCTGGTTTAGTATCTATATTTAACAGAATGTAGGTGGTTTAGTGGGGGAGGCAGTCTATGAGCATTAGTTTATCTTTAGGCTAATATTGTTTTTTTGTACCCTAGAGAATGTTATTCCAGCTATGAGTCTTTAGCATTTTCTTCAGATTCAAACATTTTAGAATTTTAAGAGAATCTTTTACTGAGTGAATGGTGAAACTTTCTATAATTGCTAATGTTCTAAGGATAAGATTCTGTCTCCTGCATCTTTCCATTCCCTAAACCCTGAGGCAATATTGTATAAATTGTAAGACCACAAAAACTACTTGGTGAAACAATTAAATATGCTGCGATATAATTATTTGAAGTAGTTTTTAGTGTATTGTGACATGCCAGAATAGAAACACAAAGTTTGGTAAATTTTCTAGATAAAATTAGGATAAACCAGACAAAATGAGATTAGATCTTGAAAGTTAGTGAGAATTTAGGGCTGTTGATAGCATCTATAAAATATATAGACCACTGGCACCTGCGAATAGTGATTTTTACCACAAATTTGCTATAAAAATGACTGACTCATGAAATATAGATTCTTAGCCAGGTGCAGTGGCCAGCCTGGGCAACATAGTGACCCTATCTCTAAAGAAGAAAGAAAAAAAGGAAGGAAGGAAGGAAGGAAGGAAGGAAGGAAGGAAGGAAGGAAGGAAAAGAAAAAGAAAGAAATGCAGATTCTTGAATGCAGCAAAGTTCAGATATATAAAGAAAAAATATAATAAATTACATGGAGATGGCAAAATTTTGGGAAAAATTTTTATTGAGTAATCATCTGAGATGTGAATATTCTCATGTTCTGGTCCTATTTTTAGAGAATGTCTATATATAAACCGAAGACCCAGCCAGATTATTAGTCACTAGCCAGAAATCACTATAGACCTACTGAGAAGATTTTAGGGTCATACTGAATGGGGCTGTAATACCACAGCAGTCCACTTTAGCTTGTGCTAACTTATCAAGAAAAGCCAATACACTAGGCTTGAGATTTTCTTCATGCCCAGTCAACTGATCATAGGAAATTCTCCATAAAGCCATAGGAATTAAGAAAGGGGAAGCAATGCAGCACTTGAAAAGCTAAAGGCACATGTAGCTAACTTTGGCCTTCTGGCCAGCCAGCTTATAACTGTTTCTGTAGACACTATTTCCATTTGACAGCTACTGTGTGTGTCCAACTTTATAGTTGAAAGTAGTGATAACACCCAGTTCATGACGGCAGCTTGTCAATACCTATGAAGGATCTAAGAATTTATCCTGACTGCAAGCTAAGAGGTTAGACTGCCACAGTTTCATAGGAGGGAGACATGAGACTCCTGGATCAGAGACAAAAGACTTTATGACTCATGGCAAGCAGGTAGCCTAAACTTCATGTTTATATCAAATTTCTTTTGCCCCAAAGTCCCAGGGGGTCAATATGGAAGTAGACTCAGATGGGTCCTGCATGCACAGTGGGCTTGTGTTTTAAGGAGGTAAACAAATCAATGCCTGGATTCCACAAAAGAAGTACAATCCTAAGGGTACCTGCAGTGTTTCTGGAAGGAAAGTGCTTACAGGTGTTGGGACACTCAGAGAGATATCAGTCAGTGACACAGGCTCACAGTGCGTTGTATGTGGCCTCTTTTCTGGCTGGTGAGCCTTATGATTCTTAGTTCAGTGTAAATAATTGGGTCTAGTACTTGTTAGAGTAGCTGCCTGAGGAGGAATCCTATTCATCCATGCCATCAGCTAGGTGGCATTTACCTACCACAGTAAATAAGGAGTGGAGATGACATCCAGAGCTGTTGACTCATGTTTTGTGTGGGAGGTGCTGGAACCCAGGCCATCCCCGGCTGCCTCTGATAAACTTCATGGTCAGAGTACAGGCAGTGGCATTCAAATCATGGTTAAAGCCATCTGGCTGGGAATGGCAGGCCAGCATGCAGTTCATTTTCAGGCACTGGTGTTGTCCCTTTGGAAGAAGATGCCGAAAGCATTAATGTCCCTCCCTTTCTCACACTTTCCAGGGTGTAAGGAGGCCCATCTTCAGGTGCCAGGGTATTGTTATCCCTCCCTTACCCCAAAATCACTGTGTCCCATTTAAGCAGCTATAAGTTCTCCTTTTCCCCAGTCATGCTTTACCCAGACTCGTCATCTGGAAGGGTCAGGTCCCAGACATACAATGGCATTTTTTTAAATCAAATTACCCAGAATTAAGCTTGATTTCCCTAGGCTCTCTTCTGGAGAAATTTCTACCTGGAGGATGGGCCCACCAGGCTCACCTGGATTTCTTGTTGAGGAATATAAAGATGCACCATTCGCAGTCATGCTCAAGATGGAATCCTGAATGTTCAAAATACAACTATAAGACCTCCAGCCTCTCTCATTCTGGTAATCACCCTGCACAGCTGAAAAGAGATTAGCTATTTCTGGGAACAGCTGCATCCAATGACCAAACTGCATTGCTAAGGTGCATGGATTAGGGGAACCAGAACTAAGGGAAGTAGCTTTTGTGATTAAAAAGCTGCATTATTGTTTGATGGCAAATGGTTCGGAAAGCCAAAGATATGCCACAGATATATTTCAGGGTCTACAGTGGTGCATCTGGAGTCAGCTAATCAGTAGCCTGAAAAAAATGTCAACATTGGTAAACCAGACCCAGGAATTTAGGAAAATCTTTGAAAATCAGGGCCTTATTGAGCTGGTAGCTTAGTTTCACGTTGAGGAGCAGGAGATAAAGTTTCTCCCAGAAGGATAGCTGTCACGTTTTCATGTAAAACTGAGTTGCTGCTAGGGACAGGCAGGGTACATTCTTAAATATACCATTCCCATTTGACAATTAGTTCTTCTGAGCCCTGTCTACCTCATTAGTTATTGACTCCAAATTAACCCACTCGAAATGGAATGTCAAGCCAGAGAATCACAAGGCTTTCATGGCCAGACATAAAGTTTTAACACAAGCTCAGTAGCAAGCTAGTAGCTGCTTTTCAAAATGTATTCACCTTGTAGACTTATCTGGAAGGCCACAGATTTAAAGCTGCAAGGGCTGCCTCAAGGGAGAGGCTTCCTCACTTTGCTAAAGGCTACGTTTGGTAAAATCATCAGTTCCAGAGATTTGTGGGTCCAACAAGGTGCTGCACCTCCTTTTTGTGGTGAGACACCAAAGAAACAACAGTTGTTCCTTGACTGATGCTGACTGTTCCTTGACATTGAGCTTTACGAATCCATCCTCATAGCTCCAAAAAGCTTTACTTGGCAAACCCAAGTATTCTCAGAGTTTATCAGCTATCACTTTTGGTAGAGGTGTAGTACACTTCCTAGTGAGGGTTACTGAGACTGGGACTTCTGATTTGCCAAACAAAAGGTCTCCATCTCTATAGTGAAAGTTTTGCATATCAGAGGAAAGAGATAACACTCATATTCAATCCTGAAGCCCTCCAGTGACAAATGGCAATGGAATTTGTTCCCACTACCACTTTTCTATCTGCAGATTTTCCCAGACCGGGATAATCTGCCTTGGCACTAATGTGACAAGGAAGTACAGCATATAACACATCAATTAGTGGAAACAATAAAAATAATACTTTGAATTGGCTGAAGGACCCACTCAGCAGGTCTTGTTAACTTCTCTCCCTCATCAGGATCCCTGCTCAAACCCCATCATTGGGGTCCAGGCTCCATTACTCCGTTCTCACACTGCTATAAACAACTACCAGAGACTGGGTAATTTATAAAGAAAAGGGGTTTAATTAACTCACAGTTCCACAGGCTGTACAGGAAGCATGGCTGGGGAGGCCTCAGGAAACTTTCAATCATGGCAGAAGGTGAAGAGGAAGCAAATACATCTTACATGGCTGGAGCAGGAGGAAAAGAATGAAGAGGGAGGAGCTACACACTTAAATAACAGATCTCATGAAAACTCACTCACTATCATGAGAAAAGCATGGGGACTATGGCCACAAAATCCAATCACCTCCCACCAGGCCCCTCCTCCAACATTGGGGATTACAATTCAACATGAGATTTGGGCAGGGACACAAATCCAAACAATATCACAGGTAATCTTTCTCCCCTGGGTTTGTGTAGGATGTTCCCCGGCACATTCAGGAAGTAGCTATAGTTGAGGTCAAGTGAGAGTGAAGGAATGGGATCACAGAAAGAGAGAGAGGGAGGGAGAGAGAGAGGGAGGCATCCTCCAAAAGTGTAAGCAAGCAAGGCACTCTGGTTTTGAGTAACTGTATCATGGCTCAACCCAGTGAAATTCTAAAGCTTCTGTTCCACTTAAGACTTTGAGTTTTAAGCTTTAGAGACCCCTTACTGTTTCTCTTGATGCCTGGAGGAGAATGAACAGCAAACATACCATTCAGGCAGCTTGTTACTATCCTACATCCTGGCCCTCAGTCTCACTGAATGGCAAGACAGCAGTGGATCCTCTGAGCCCCATCTAACCCACCACTTGGGTGAAAGCATTCCCTATTGGATGCTGGGAAGGTATCCCATACTCCCTAACCCAGCTCACAAAAACCCCTTGTCCTTTTGTCTTTCAGAAAGTCAAGTCTGTCAGCATCCCATCCTTGTCACCAAAACTTTCAAGAACTTTCAAGGGTCTGAGATTTGACCATTCTGACAAGCTAACAAAGTAGCCTGCCATTATTTTCATAGCTGTTGGCAGAAGACACACAATTCCTCTGTTAGAGACAAAGGACTCTATTACTCAGGGCAGAGTAGGTAGACAAAGCTTCATACCTGTATTGGTTCTCTTTTCCTTCAAAGTCCCAGAGGGCCCAGATGGATCACACACAATGGGTTTGCATAACAGCTAAGGAGGCCTGCACTTAGGAAACACCATTTTTTTTTTTTTTTTTTTTTTTTTTTTTTTTTTTTTGCCAGAGACAGGGTCTTGCTCTGTCACCCAGGCTGGAGTGCAGTGGCATGATTTATCATAGCTCACTGTAATCTCCAACTCCTGGGCTCAAGAGATACTCCTGCCTCAGCCTCCCAAGTAGCTAGGACTACAGGTGCGTACCACCTGCCAGCTGATTTGTTTAATTCTTATAGAGGCAGGGTCTTACTATTTTGCTCAGGCTGGTCTTGAACCCCTGGCTTCAAGCAATCTTCCAACCTGTGCCCCACAAAGTGTTAGGATTACAGGTGTGAGCTACCACACCCAGCTGAAACCCCAATTTTTAAAAGGGGCCGCTAGCAAACTTGCACAACCTTTGTATCAGAGGGCCACATAATCTCCATCTTCCAAGACTGTTTCCCCCGAAAACATCCTTAGAGAGAGTTCGAAACATAGACCTGAAAATGAGATGTGCAGAAACATGAGAGACCCATGGAGAATTGTCTTCCAAAACATTTTCACCTGATGTTCCATAGTTGTGGATTCAGTCTCCATGAGAGTTCAGTACCAAGCCAAACTATTAGCTGTTTCCCAAAAGGAGAATAAACACTTAATAAAGATGAAGGCTTTGTTCCAAAACGTTAAATAATTCTGCTGTAATTCGACATGGGCTTGTTATAAGCCCCATATAACCTGACTTAGACCTGTGGGAGGCAGAATAATGCCCCACCCCCTAAACAAACATGCGGTAATCCCTGGAGCCTTCAAATATATAACCCTACATGGCAAAGGGAAATTAAGGTTGCAGATGGAATTAAGGTTGTTTATCAGCTGACTTCTACATTTCCATTTCCTTCCTTTTCCATGTCTGACATTTGAAGGGCACTGTAGTATCATTGGAGAAATATGGACTTTGGATAGAACAAACAAGGGTTTGAATTCTGATTTGAACAAGATATTTAATCTGAGTCTCAATTTAGAACAAGGATGAGAAGACTTACATCAAGGAAATGTAATACTTAAATGAGATACTATTACCAGGGTGGAAGCTCAAGAGATGCTAATTTCCAACTTCCTGCCCTTGAACTAGATAATCTTTAATGGATATTTGAACTTGAATAACTTAATATTTGCATTAATTTGCAAGGCTGACAATAAAGTAACGCAAACTGAGTGGCTTAACAAAAGAAATTTATTAGCTCACACAGTTCTAGAGGCTAGAAGTCTGAGATCAAGATGCCAGCAAGGTTAGTTTCTTTTGAATACTGTGAGGGAGAAATTTGTCCCATCCTTCTTGCTTATCTTATACTGGTTTGCAGACAATCCTTGGCGTGTCTTGGTTTGTAAAACCATTACTCTGATCTCTGCTTTCATCTTCACATGGCATTCTCTCTATGTGCACGTCTGTGTCTGAACTTCCCTTTTTTATAAGAAGGCCAATCAGAGTGGATTAGGGTCCAGCCTATTTCAGTAAGACTTCCTATAACTCATTCCATCTGCAACAACCGCATTTCCAAATAAAGTCACATTCTGATGTACTCACATTCCAAGGTTAGTACTTGAAGGTATGAATTTTGAGAGAACATGATTCAACCCATAAAAGTATTTTAAGTCATCTCTGCTAGTGACAGCTTTTTGTAAAACTAGGTATTTAATGCTAATATTCGTTAATCTGATATCATTTTCTTCCACTAAAGAGTGCAGGTTTGTCAGTTTGTCAGGTGGTAATATCTCATATAGCAATGTACATGAGATATTTAATGAAAGCATTTACTGAAACATTTCTTTAGTTAAACATCATATAATTGTCTTCCTACAACATAGCAGTATGACTAGAAGAGGTCAAACGGTTATCAATGAAAGAAACTCCGTAATTCAAGGAGCTTCAGTACTTATTATTATCAAGTCAAACTACATTGTTTGATTTCCACATTATTATAGCATATTTTTGTGGGCTCTGATTAATAGTGATAAATAATACATGTGCTATGTATTGATTTCCATTTGTTATGTGGCTTTGTAGGCAGGCTTGCTTTAAAGTATTAGAAAGCATTCAACCTTGTGTTTGAAGAGAGTACTGGCAATAACAGTGTTCTGGAGAACCCTATACAAGATGTAGAATCCATTTAATTTTGTCTCTCTCTTCTTCACTTTTCTGTCATTACAGTAATTTGTTTAAAAAAGTTGTTGAGAAACTACTGTGTGTGAAACACAATACAGTGCCAGGTGCTAGGCATACAAAGCCCTGCTATTAAAGATCACAGGGTTTAGTAACACAGTTTGCCTTAGTCGGCTTGGGCTGCTATAACAAAAATACCATAGGCTGGGTGGCTTACAGTAAATTTATTTCTCACAGCTATGGAGGCTGGGAAGTATAAGATCAAGGTTCTGGCAAAATTCATTGGTGAGGGCCTCCTTTCTTGTTCACAAATGACTTTCTTGTTGCTATGTTCTAACATGGCAGAAGGGAATAAAGAGCTTTCTTTTATAAGGGCACTGATTTCATTCATGAAGGCTTCACCATTATGACCTAATCACTCCCCAAAGGTCCCTCCTTCTAATACCGTCACCTTGGAGGTTACAATGTCAACATATGTATTTTGAGAAGATCCACACATTCAGACCATAGTATAATCATAATTCAGTAATTATAAGACACTTTCACCTCTGATCAAGGTGAAGTGACAGGAATTTACCCTTCTGCTGAAGCAACTTTTTAAAAAATGGTCAATATATATAAAAGACATTTCTTAAAAAGACATTTAACATCAGGCAACAAAGATCTCTGAGACAGGAGATGATTTCTGAGATGTAAGGAATACATAAGATCTGCCATATGTGATAGCCCCAACTTACTGCCTGGAGGAAGTTTCCAAGCCATGGTGCAGGGAGGAAGAACCCAGTCAGAGCCCAGTGGATCCCTTGAGTTTAGGTTGGTGCTGAGAGTTCAGGGAGAACAAGCAGCTAGAGTTCTCATGGTAGACTATAGGAAAGAAAATTACTGCACAGAGAAAGGGCCCTGGAGATTTAAGAGAGTTCTCTTCCAGTCTTCAACCCAGTACTGATTAGCACATGTATCTGAGGGAACCATTCAAGGTCAAGAAAAGAACCACTTGAAAGTATTAGAAGAAATAATACTTGGAGTTCACATAGAATTGAGAATGATTTTTTTTTTCCACCAACCAGAGTGAAGAACTTCATCATTCACAGAGCATTAGGTAGACTGCTCAGTAGTGGCTCAAAGTTAGCCCAAAAGGCTGCTCTGGTCCAAGTTAACAAAACTTAAAACCAAGACCCAAATAGATCAAACTCTAAGTAACTTACAGGTGCCTCAGAACAAAGTTCAAACTATTTATAATAATATGGAAATACCCATACCCAACAGGATTAAATTCACAATGTCTAGCATCCAGTCAGGTATCATCAGGCATACAAAAAAGCTGGAAAGTAGGACTCATAGTGAGAAAAATAATATAATATGAATTACTATAATGTTAGATACTGCTATGGTCTGAATGTGTGTGTCCCTGCACCCCCATCCACATGTTGAAACCTAACCCCCAAAGTGATGGTATTAGGTACTGGTGCCTTTGGGAATTGATTAGATCATGAGGGTGGGGCCCTCATGAATTGGATTAGTGACCTTATAAAAGAGGCTCAAGGAAGCCTGTTTGCTCCTTCTGGCATGTGAGGACACAACTAGAAGTTGCCATCTATGGGAATCAGGCCCTCACTAGACATCAAATCTCCTAGCACCTTGATCTTGGACTTCCTAGCCTCCAGAACTGTGAGCAATAAATTTCTGTTGCGTATATACTACCCAGTCAATGGTACATTTGTTATAGCAGCCTAAAGGGACTAAAATAGGAACATTCATAAGAAATTATGGGAATGCAGCAGAAAAGACAATTAACTCTGCTTGGTAAGTATAGGTGAGGCAGATACTCAAAGGCTTCCTGGAGGAGATGAGAGCTAATGTAAAAATTGAAGAATGAGTAGGTGTTAGTCAGGTGAAGGTAAGAGAAAAGGCATTTGTGACAGAAACCACAGACTTTACTATGGTGTAGAGGCATGGAATTGTAGATTCTATTTGACTAAACACCATATCAGTGGTTCAATCTGGCTGAAAGTAAGGAAGAGAATGAGAAAGATTAGGAGAGCTGTGTGGGCATCAAGACTTAAAGTGTGCCATGTTGGCAGATTTTTTTTTTTTCTGTAAAGGTCCAGATAGTAAATATTTTAGCCTTTATGAACCTCATGTAATCTTGTTGGACACTCTTTTCTGTGGCCTTTGGGCTGTAGATTGCAGGTTCTTTTTACAAGTGATGGGGTATGACTGAATTATTTTTAAAGGAGCAGAACATTTCGATTTTCATTTTAGATAGATCACTTTGCCTAATGTGTGGAGGATGCATTCGAGGCGATATGGCAGGGAGACTGTTTAGGGAACAGTTGTGTTAGCCTAGTTGAGAGATAAAAGGGTGCCTGGCTGTGTGAGTCTGAAACTCTGGAGAGAAGGCAAGGTTGGAATTAGAGATTTGGGAGTTATCGTTACATATTTTAGTTTAAATCTCAAGCTTGGATAAAATCATGCAAGGATGGTATGCTGAGAGAGAATACCCTCCTTGCATGATTTTATTCTCTTCAATAAGAGAATTCCTATTGAAAGAATAACATGTGCTTGATACATTCACTGGTTAGCTCATTTATCCTTAATATAACTGTGTATAGATTGATTTGATGATTAGTCCCATTTTACAGATGAGGAAACTAAAGGTCTGAGAAGTTAAGCAGCTTACCCAGAACTACCAAAGAGAAAGTCTGAATTGGAACAGAAAGCCAGTTCATGTGGTTATAAGGGTCCTTCTCTACTGTTCATCGCATACTGCTCCTCAGCTGTCGTTACGACATAGAGTAGGTGGTCTTCAGCTACCCCTGTGGTGTGCTCTTCTCTTCCCTGCATGGGTCTCACAGCACTTTGCCTTCACCCCTTTTCTGCGGCTCCAGGGAATTGTTCCAGTTGCTCACAAAAAAGAGAGGCAGTGTGTTGCTGCAGAATGCCTATTATGTTGCCATTTCCGAAGAATACACCTTGCTTCTTTGCAACCAATTTTGCCTCCAAGTCCTTGCGTTTAAACCAACACAACTGCCCTGCCACAAATCCTTCCAAACTTAAAATTTCGTATAGTTCATACACACAGAATTCAAATGATCCTTGAGACACTATCCTGTAGTGAGGAATTTCTAAAAGTCAGTCCTAGCACTGCAACTGTTCGCAAAGAGAAACTGGCCAATATTCATAATTCTTCAAACATATGGTAAGGCAGAGCATATTTTAAATATCAAGAACATTTACTTGAGACCTTCCCACATGGTTTCAAAATTTTATTTGGGGTTTGGACACGCATCAAAACATGTATTTACCTGACAGATCGTGGCCTGCCTAAGCCTTTGTGATGCATACGTTTTTCGTGCCATGATATTGAATATACGTATTAATTAAATTTTGCATCTATTTCTGCACCAAAACTGAGAATGGCTTTGATAGTTATGCAGTACTTCACTAAAGTAACTCTAGCGTACTTCTCTTAACACAAGTTTCCCCTTTTTATTTGTTTAGTATAAAAAACAAACACTGAGCATATGGAAGGAAAACAGGGACTGCTGAAAACTTTGAAAAATATTTTGTGTAGGTTTCATTTTGGTTACACAGGACTTAATGTTTTGAAGGATTTAGTGCAAATTTTTCTCCATTCCTAGGAAATTTGCTGATATGAGAAAAGGAGGATTGTGTGAGTCCTTGAACAAACAAAGCTTTGAGGAGAAAGGCACATTGTGGACGAGAGCTCCATTTGACTCATAGGCTGCCGGGGACAGAGAGGAGGGCACATTTCACAGAATTTGACCAGTCTTCTAGAAAAGCTTGGAAAGACCTTAAATCTTTTGTTTTCCCAATATTTTACCCTGATTCCAGCAGATCTGATCTTCTAAAATTAGGAAGTTGAATAAAAATACTTAAGAGAAATGTTTTTTGAGTTGATTAGGATTAAATCTCTATACCAGAAATCTTTAGTAACATGAACCATGCAAAGGTAGAATGATACAAATATGATAGGAACATGATATCAGTTTAAAAACAAAAGTTTTGTAATGCCACAGATTGCTTTAGAAGGATGTAGCTCCAATTTTCTGAATTTCTGGTTTTTCCTCATCCCTGTTTCTTCCACATGTCTCGTGTGATTTCTTTCATATTGTCCCTTTGTTTCCACAAAGCCATCTTTCTCTGTTCAAAGTAGCTAAAATTCCACTTTTCACAAAAAAAAAAAAAAAATCTACTTCGATTACAGGGAAGGAGGGAGTATACAGAGATGGGAAAATGAAAATATTCTCTTCTCCTAGAAAAGTCACAAACATCTGACCATTCTGTGGCTTTAATTTCATATAAAATGAAATGTAAAGCATCCCCAGACAAACATCTTATTATACCTGGCTACACCCTCTTCAGACTTCTCTAGGAATATGGCTTTTTGATAAATATTCCTGTAATATTAAATCCATAAACAACTGTATTCCTTTTCATTAATGTATCTAAAAGAAAATGATCTTTTCTTTTATGTAAAATTAAATATATTTGTTACATGTGGAGACATATACACACTCACATACACACACATATTATTTTGCTATTTTTAAATGTTGAATTAAAAAATTCCTTTTTCAACGGCAAACATAATAACATATTTTGTCTTTAGAACTGTGTTGTTTCTGTGAAACATGAGATCTCTTGAGGATTTATAATCTTTGAGAAATATGAATATAATAAGAGGCCAGTGTCCCTGACATCTCATGAACACCCACCGCTTGTTTTTAAAATAGTAAATGCAAAAACAGATTCTAATTAATAGCTATAATCCTCTTACTTGAAAGATTTATCACGTTGACTCTGTTGCAAGTGTACCACCTTATAGATCAGAAATTTCGAGTGAAGTAAAGATTTGCTCTACAAATAAAAGAAGATATGGCTGCATATAAATCTGGGTGTGTGCATAATTGAAAGAGCTATAGAACCGAAAATGGGGAGGGAACAAACGATTCCGGGAATTGATGCCCATTGAATCTCTGCCCATTTCTAAAAAAGAACCTTGAAAAAAACATATCCTGGCAAAATATTGGTTTCCATTACTTTTCATTTTCTCTTGCCAGGATCAGAACCAGATGTTCTGTAATATAGCAAAGTCTGTTCTATTGGCATTTTTGGTTGTATTAACTTCAGGAACTACTGGAAATTTTATGTGAGAAGATTCACAGGTGATTATCATCCAAATTTTCTGAGACTTCAGGGGTTTCGATGGGGTTGGAGAAGAGATGGCATGCAGCATAAGTGTCCAAATATCTTGTGTTCTCTTCTTGATATGCTCATATTCATAATGAAACACATATGCTCATATAACTTATCTTACAACATATGGTACAATATAATTGAAGAAAGTCTATGCAATTATTTCACCCCTCCTAAAAAAGAAAACAGTTCTGCATTATTAATAAAAACGAGTCGGGACTTAGGGTGTTGTGCTAGAGATACAGATTTTAAATATAGCCTACCAAAATATCCCCCAAGTTTAAGTGGAAATAAGAATGAAACATTGTCCAACTAGATTGCAGTTTGAGTAACTGTCCTTTCCTCTTTATCCCCCCTTACCTGTAACCTGACCACAAAGTAAGCAATTTCAAAACTGGCAACTAAAGCATGTAGAACTTAAACTTCTGTGGGCAACCATACTTAAAATTAGATCCATGACTTTCACCCTTTACAAATTTTGTTGTGTCAATTAATTCTGGGAATGTTCCTTCAAATGCAATATTGTATTAAAACATCTTTCCCCCTCCCTTCACGCTACATTTGATGAGCTGATCAAAATACTTGCATTGAATACCATGTGTAGGATTGTATTCTGGCAATAACTACCAGAATCTGGCTATGGAAAGAGGCTTACTACCCACCCATGAGGCTCTTGTCACGATGGTCTAGCTATTGACATGGTGTTGACTGTGTGAGTGGGTTGCAATTAAATATGCTTATATTTTTAATTTTAGAATGGCTAGTAGGCAAAGCAGCAAAAGGTAAGTACATTGATAAAGAAAAACAGGAAAATGTAGATAATAATATTTTGCTTTATAGTGACATAACCTTTCTGAAGAGGCTTCCAATTCTTCATTTTATTCACTACCTCAATGACACAGTAGAAATACACAGAGCAAGTCTCTCAATAAAGGTAGGACGTGAGGGCGGCTACTAGAGTGTCAAACTTCCCATACACATACACACACACACACACACACACACACACACACACACACACCCTTATGGGTGGGTTTTCAGCATAACGTTTCATATACTGTAGGAAGAATAAGGATCAGAAAAGGTTTTCAATGAAGCCAAACAGGCTATGACCAGATGTTCAGAGAGTCCCTAGCCACAAGGCTGGGAGACTGAGCTGGAGTCCTGACATTTTTCAAAAGCCTTTTCAGTAGAAGTGCACCCAGGTCAACTTGAAATATTAGGCCAATGTTCCCCTCAAACATATTAAACCTGTCAGCTATCAAAAGACTCAGCAATGCAAATTCTGTTTATACTATCTTTTTCCTTAGTATCTAACAGTGAACAATACCATAGTTACTACCTCAAGTCTCAGCAGGAATTAGTTGGGAACATACTGACAGAAAGAGAGAAACATGTGTGAAGTCCTGAGTGCCTGAGCGTTGGAATTTTAGGGAACAGAATAATAGAATAGAAAAGGGAGATGCTGAGCTAGGGCAAAGTGTTTAGAGTAGGGATATATCTGTTTCATAATTTTCCCTGAAATTGGCTTTGACAATGAGACTCCAAATTAAATTTAGACATGTTACAGCTTGCCAATTCCATGGACAATGTTTTGTTTTTCTTTATTTTCATTGCCCAGAGATGAATAACAATTGTGTGTTATTGTTCTAATTCCTACAATGGGAAATCATCTTTGGAAAGAGGCTGCCTTCCTTCCAAAAGGTGGGTTTTGGAATCTCTGGAAGCACCTAGAGATATTTTTCTTAGAAGGCTGGCAAAGTGTCCCACTGCCAGAGGAAAGGGTTTGTTATCATATCTGCCAGAGTATAAAATACAATTACCCCCTCTGTACCAATATGCTTCAAGCTGCTCCCAGACAGCTGGTCAGAGTTGATTTCAGTTACTATTCCGCCCCTCTCCTTCTCAGATAAAAGAGACTATCAAGCCTTGATGAAGCCACAGGGCTTTTAGGTAGGGGCTTCTTGGCTTTCTGACATTCCCCTGGGGTGGTGAAAGAGTGTGTAAAAAGAGCCAGCCTGGATGACAGCAGGAGGGCAGTCCTTAAATGTATTAAAATTTAAATTGAAATATGTGAAATCAGGTGTGTCTTATATTAAACAGATATGATGACCAGACAACCTATGCTCTGTGGGTTTAAAGAAAATCAACCCACTCTCTGTAGATATGAACACTGCAAAGGGAAGAGGGTGATAATTCTGCTTCAGAAAGATGTCAAATATTGGAACAAATCATGTCCTGATGCTAGCTCTGCACTCCGGGAGCCAGTTTGGTTTAGGATTCAAAGAGTTGAACACTACTTGTTGCAGCCTAAGAGCTACCCAAGCTGACTCAGATAATTACAATTATTCTCCCTCCCTTAGAGCCATGGCAGGAGGGCCAGATATGTGGACCAAAGGAGCATCATCGCTGGATGGCCTGGTGCCATCTGTCAAATGTGACAGATACCATGTGGCGGCGCAAAGCAATAGCAGGAGCAGACAGGTGAGACTCTATGTTCTCTCTCTCTTTGTATTGCATAAGCTCTAAGGTCAACAGAAGATTCAGGGGAAGAGAGAAACGGATATTCTGGCTAACATGATACATGTGATATTAGAGCAATTTACTGGGGAAAAAAACCATACCTATGGCTACGGCTACATTTGCTTACTTGGGTTTGTGGAGAAGTTTATACTAATTATATTCATTAAACACTCTCTCAGAACTTATATTACAGAAAGGAAACCTTAGGCTGGGAGAAACTCAATAGTTTGGGATAAAGTTGTTGATCAACTGTTACACAGCCGTTTAGCCCCGTGGCCCCATGCCACAAATAAGAATCCAGTTCTGATGTCTCTTCCAGTGCTCTATTCATTACAAAAGACGTTTCCTAACATTTGACAATCTTGATACTTCCCTTTGATGATTCCTGACTTCCTTCATCTCTTACCTATCCACTTATCCAATCAACAAATATTTGCTGAGGAACTATTATGTTTCAAACACTCCCCAGGAATACAGAAGGGAAAAATAAAAATTCCCTGTCCCTGTGGAGCTTGGTTTTTAATGAGCTTTTTTTTTTTAACAAAAAAAAATGTTTTTCACATGCAGATTCAGGTTAAGAGAAATTTTAAAATGAGTTCAGAAGGTTTAAGCCATGTTAAAAGCTGTGGCAAGTAGAACATCTCAAAACCTCAACAATTTGGGCATGGCCAATGAAGTCTACCTCCTGAATATTGTTTGATCAAGTACTGCACCCCCACACAGGACATTATCTATGGAAACACATTCTGATTTGTTGTGGATAAGAAATTATTTGTAGACTAACATGGAGTCAGGTTAGTGTTAGCTCGAAGCAAAACTGTAATGTGGGCAAAGACTGCTTTTCATATTTATCCTTTGTCTTCTGCGTTCTCTGATTTTTTCCCCTTAGTGGAAGCATCTCTTCACCCTGGGGATGCGGCTTCGCTCCTCAATCTTCCCCTCTCTTCTACGTCTCAAGCCTACATCCTCTTCAGAGGGAGATATAAATATATGATGAGAGTTTTAAGTGCTCTAACCCAAGTGATTTACCAGAAACCAGAGCATTAAGATGAATAAATCCCTAGCAGAATTTAAACCTGACTACTTCTAAATTTGGAATGTCAGGCATGGTTTGGCAGGAGGTAGAGCATAGGGAAACATTGGAATGGTATTTGATCTTTCTAGGCATCTCTGAGTGCTTAAGTTTGGGAGAGAATCATTGATGCCATTTTGGATATTATTATAGAGCTTCTGATGCCATTGATACTAAGTTATGAAATATAAATTTTGATTAATAAATTGAAAATATTTTAAGGTATAAATTATTATCATTTTGGCTATTGCCTATTACCAAACTATTAGTTGATACTTGTAAATAGATTTAGAAATTATCAACAATACAGTCATGTAATTTTTTTATTAGTCATGTAATTTTACATAGCTTAAGTGCATAATTCATAAACACTACGTTTTTCTAAAAACCTGAACATGGACATATAAAAATTGACCTCAGCCCTAGATCTAAATGCAGATCCTCACAAATTCCAATTTAAGAAAACCTACAGAGACAGTTAGAGAAATAAAAACTCACAAATCAACACTGATATAGAAGAAAGACAATATACGCCAGAATCCCACCAGTGGAAGGCAGATGAGTTTGATTTGGGAAAACATCTTACCCAAGCATTGCTTTTCAATGCATCTTGCCTACAAAAAAATTAAGTAAATATGCTATATTTCATATTATCTCAGAAAGAGACCCGCAGCCTATGCCATATCCATTCTCACAAGGCGCTACTTTTGAGAGAAGCCTGAAGACTGTTCCTGTCCGTTCTATTCAAGCCTAGCTATTCACATTCATGCGGGTTTAGTAAATTACAAAAGCCAAAAAGGCAGTAAGTTGCAAATAAGCTTGCTTTGCAGCTTAAGAGGTGTATGGTTCCTACAAGTAAAGTGCATTAGGTAAAACAGAGATAAAATGGAGCCTGGAGCACTGCCAGCTTAGTAGTGTAGCATTTTATATGCTCCACTGGTTATTAAACAGTATGTTCATGCCTACCAAAAGTAGAGAATTATATAGGTTCTGTGCAAGTCAACTTGAATCTGGCTAAGAAAAATCACAGGAGAAAATTGATCATCTCCCAACTTCAAGTAGTCCAGACTCATATTCATGAGTGAATATTAAGTCTGAAGATATCTCACCTAATTTGAATAAGATCACAGTAAAAATAAAATAGCTTTAGAAAATGGTGTTTATAAACAATGGAGTAAGAAAACCTAAAAAGAAATCTCTAAAAATAGATCTACTTTGGAAACCGAAAAAATATTTCAGGAAACAAATTGGAACATTCAATAAAATTTAAAGATAAGGTCATTATAATGCTTTTAAACCATTAAGAGAAAAAAATCTAAAATAAGAAGTCAATAGAATAGACTATAAACAGATATAAATAAGAAATACCTCTAAGAAACAAATATGCAAGTACTCGAGGTAATAAAATACAAAACTGACAAAGCAGAAAATTTAATTAGTCATTCAGTGTGCAGACTTGCAAATTACCCTACAGCTTAGGAGCTTCAAATGCATCATTTTTACTTATGGCTTTATTTTTATATTTATTATCTTTTATACTTATGTTTTTATTTTATTTATGGGTTAATTTTAATTTAATTTAATTTTATTATTACATATAATAAAATCCAAGAGAGATTTGGACAACAGATAATAAAATAAAAATGTAAGTTTAAGAGAAGCATTTAAAGAAGGAGTAAAAAGTGTTGGTCAAAATCAATAACATAACTTGAGAAAATATTCTGGACTAAAAAATACTCATGTTAGCAAATGTGTAGGTTTCCCCATTTTCTATGCTAGATAACTAAAAGAAGAAGAAATATTTGAAATATGAAGATTATGAAAATCTCCTCGAGCCCTGTGAATACATCACAATGGCATGTGACTTTCCCTTCACAGTACTCATCAAGGGTAATGAAGACATCTGAGTAGATACTTTTGTGGTATAAGAGGACAGAAAGTTTCTCTTTCACATATGAAGAAAATATATTCTTAGATATGTAACAACATTGAAAATATACTGCCTTTCATATACTTGAAATTGAAGACCTAAAAATCCAGAAATAAGGTTAAACTTAAAAATTGAAGGACATGCAATAAGTAAAGAAACACATTAAACATAGACTCATTTTAAATGATTATTTCACATATAGCTTTAAAATTAAATGTTACAATGTCAAAATCATTCTGAAAGCAATGAGTGTAATATGTACATTTTAATACATGATAATCTTATTCTAATATTGTGTACATGAACAAAGATAAGTGCATGACTCTAAGCTTAGATGAAAGCACAATTATGTTTGATTATGTATTTTAAATGAAGAGAAATAAAAAGTTATGAATTCAGTTTATGTTCAACTGAATGGAGAATTCTAGTTAATGCTTTTTTGAGAAACAAGATAACCTGCAAGTGACATAAAATTTATAACTCTTAGACTAACAGATTTTTTAAAAGATACAGAGAAAATAATGCATTTAATGACTGTAGAAGTAGCAAACAAAAATAAAAATATATAAGATGACAAAGCAAAATAAATATGTCAATAATAATAAACACATATAAACCATATTTCTTTATGAAGGTAAAATAGATTCTTAAATTCATTGACTAAGATGACATTGCATTGTGTTTATAAGAGGTTCACCAATATCTAGTGAAATAACAAAGATTAAAAGTGAAAAGATTGAAAGACTTATACAAATATAAAGTAAAAGGAGGTCATAAAGAATAATTTTTAAAATGTATTGAATCAAAGATTATTTCATATTGATTAAACTTCACAGTGAAGACAAAACTGTGACATATATTACTAAACTGAGCAAGAAATTTTTAGCTATATGAAGATAATATAAAATTATTAAAGGTCATGAAACAAGATTTTATTAGACAGTTCTACCACATTCCCGATAAAAAAAGACTCACTAAAGTATAAAATACAAAATCTCTCAAAATAACTTTATGTATTTTATAAAAATAACTTAAATTCTTAATATTTATGAGACAATGTCTTACTCTGTCACCCACGCTGTAGTGCAGTGGCACAATCACAGCTCAATCAGTCTCAACCTCCCATGCCCAGGTGATCCTCCCACCTCAGCCTCCTGAGTAGTTGGGACCACAGGCATGCACCACCACACCTGGCTAATTATTTTCTATTTTTTGTAGAGACGGAGTCTCCCTATGTTGTCCAAACTTGTCTTGAACTCCTGGGCTCAAGAAATTATCCCATCTCGGTCTCCCAAAGTGCTGGCATGAGCCACCATGCCTGGCCAAATCCTTAATTTTCAAAACTTAAAATACTCCATCATTCCTCAATAAGCAGATGAATATAAAAACATTTTTCAGAAAAGATGACTAATAGAACAAGATTTACTCTACCAAATACTAATATATACGATATACTACAAGCAATTACAATGAAAATAGAATGAAGATAAAACACCTGAATGTTAGACTATCTTTTTCCTAATTCTGTGAAGAATGGCATTGGTAGCTTGATAGGAATAGTGTCAAATCTGTAAATTACTTTGGACAATATGGTTATTTTAACAATATTGATTCTTCCTGTCCATGAGCATGGAATGTTTTCCCATTTATTTGACTCATCTCCGGTTTATTTCAGGAGTGTTTTGTAGTTGTCCTTGTAGAGACCTTCCATCTATTTGGTTAGCTATATTCCTAGGCATTTCATTTTGTTTGTGGCTCTTGTAAATGGGATTGTGTTCTTGATTTGACTCTCCACCTGGATGTTATTGGTGTATAGAAATGCTACTCATTTTTGCACACAGATTTTGTATTCTGAAACCCTGCTAAAATTGTTTGTCAGCTCTAGTAGCCTTTTGGTGGAATCTTTAGGGTTTCCTAAGTATAGAATAATCGTCAGTAAAGAGAGATAGTTTGACTTCTTCTTTTCCTATTTCAATGCCTATTATTTGATTGCTCTGGCTAGGATGTCTCATACTATGTTGAATAGGGGTGGTAAGAGTGAGCATCCTTGCCTTGTTCCAGTTCTCAAAGGGAATGCTTTTGGCCTTTGCCTGTTTAATGTGATGTTGGTTACGAGTTTGTCATAGATGGCTCTTATTGTTTTGAGGTATGTTCCTTTGATTCCTACTCTGTTGAGAATTTGTATCATGAAGGGATGTTGGAATTTATCAAAAGCTGTTTCTGCATCTATTGAGGGGATCACATGATTTTTGCTTTTATTTCTGTTTTTGTGGTGAATTACACTTATTAATTTGCACATGTTGAACCAAACTTGCATCTCAGGAATACAATCTACTTGATTGTGGGGTGAATTAAGTTTTTGATGGGCTACTGGATTTGGTTTGCTAGTATTTTGTTGAGAATTTTTGCCTCTATGTTCATCATGGAAGTTGACCTGAAGGTTTCTTACTTGTCATGTCTCCACCAGATTTTGGTGTAAAACTGATGCTGGTTTTATAGGAGAAGAAGTAGCTCTTCTTCGATTTTTTGGAATACCTTCAGTAGGACTGATACCAACTCTTCTTTGTATGTCTGATAGAATTTGGCTGTGAATCAATCTGATCTGGCCTACATAGCCGAAGCAATCCTAAGCAAAATGAACAAAGCTAGAGGCATCATATTACCTGGCTTCAAACTATATTATAAGGCAAAAGCAATCAAAACAGCATGGTACTGATACAAATACAGACACATAGACCAATGGACCAGAATAGAAAGCTCAGAAGTAAAGTCTCACATCTACAACCATCTGATCTTTGAGAAGGCCAACAGAAACAAACAATGGCAAAAGGACTCTCTATTCAATAAATAGCGCTGGGATAACGCACTAGCCATATGCAGAATGAAGCACGACCCTTACCTTCCATGATATACAAAAATTAACTCAAGATGGATTGAAAATTTAAACATAAGACCTCAAACTATAAAAATACTAGAAGAAAACCAAGAAAACCACTCCTTGACATTGGCCTTGGCAAAGGATTTTGACTAAGCCTGTAATAACAACTGCAACAAAAACAGAAATAGACAAATAGGACCTACTTTAGTTTAAATTAAAGAGCTTGTGCACATCAAAAGAAACCATCAACAGAGTAAACAGATAAGATACAGAATGGGAGAAAATATTCACAACCTATTCATCCAACAAAAAAAGTCTAATAACAACAATCTATAAAGAACTTAAACCAATCAACACGCAAAAACAAGTAACCCCATTAAAACTTGGGCAAAGAACATAAAGAAAAAAAGAAGACATAAAAGTGGCCAGTAAACATACAAAAAATGCTTGTCACTAATCATCAGAGAAATGTAAACCAAAACCATAATAAGATAACATCTCATACCAGTCAAATGACTATTACTAAAAAGTCAAACAAAACAAAACAAAACAAAACAAAAAAAACATAAGCTGGCAAGACTACAGAGAAAAGGGAACACTTATGTACTGTTGGTGGGGATGTACATTAGTTCAGCCACTGTGGAAAGCAGTTGGGGATTTCTCACAGAGCTTAAAACAGAGCTACCATTCAACCCAGCAATTGCAGTACTGTGTATATACCCAGAGGAAAATCGGTCTTTATACTGAAAAGACACCTGCAGTTGTGCGTTCGTTGCCATGCTATTCACAATAGCAAAGACATGGACTCAATCTAGGTGCTTAACAAGGGTGGACTGGATGAAGAAAATGTGGTACATATACTGCATGGAACACTATGCAGCCATAAAAAAGAATGAAATCATGTCATTTGCAGGAGAAACATGGATGGAGCTGGAGGCTATTATCCTAAGTGAATTAACATAGGAACAGAAAACCAATATCACATGTTCTCACTTATAAGTGAGAGTTAAACTTTGTGCACACATGGACAAAAACATGGGAAAAATAGGCACTGCAAACTACTAAAGTGGGGAGGAAGGGTGCCATGGGTTGAAAAACTACCCGTTGGGTACTATTCTCACTACCTGGGTACAATATTCCTATGTAACTATCCTGTATGTGTACCCTTGTATCTATAATAAAAGTTGAAAAAAGTAATAAAACAGAATATGCAGATCAGTGGAAATGAATCGAAATCCCATCAAAAATTCCATAGATATATATGTCATCATATATATGAAATAAAGTAACATTTTAAGTCAGCAGATAATAAATGAGTTATTTGACAAATTTCTCTAAAATAATTAGTTAGACGTTTGGAAAAGCAAACATATTTGGATTCATAACTTAGCACAAACAAAAATAAATCCCAGATTACTTGTTGGTAAATAATAAAGTCAAAAAACATATTAGAATAAAATGGATCTAATTATAGCAAAAGAAATATCTTATGAAGCATAAGAGCAAGGAAATAAACAGAATCAAAGGAAACATTGCTAGGGAATGAAAATATTGTATATATTGTTATATCAAATATAAATATATGTTTATTTTAAAATCATAAATTTTAAAAGTCAAATTGAAAAATGGAACACAATGTCTATCATGTATGACAACCAAGAGTGAATACTGGTAATATTGAAAAAGTTCTCAAAATTAATATAAAAAGGGAAAACAACTGCCCATAAATGAGTAACGAATATGAAGAAATTACTCATAAGCAGCTAACACAAATAATAAAAATGTTCAAATTCACCAGCAAGGTGAATAAATGTTATAAGACAAACACTTATTTTGTCTGTTCAATTAATAATTTTTTTAAATTAAAAGCCCTCAGGATTAGAGAGTATAAATTATATTAAACTACTGATATAAATTGACATAACCATTTGTAGGACTGCTATAAAATATATATCAAGATATATAAAACTATTCATACCCACTGACTAACATTCCACTTCTAAGGATATATCCCAATTAAACAATGAGGAATTTTCCTAAAATATGTATACAAGGAAGTTAGACTAGGAGTAATGTATTGATTAAATAAATCATCATATACTCATGAATTTAATGCAGCCATTAAAAATATTTATTAGTAGATGATGGACTATTATACAAAAAATAATAATATAGGTCATCCTTATGTAATGTTAAATTACATGTATCATAGATGCTTTATTTTTATTATGTAGTTATGTTAATATTAGCTGATTCAGCAAATATTTATTGAGCACCTACAATGAAGTAGACAGTAGATTTAGGCACTGAAGATATAACAATAAGCAAAACTCAACAAGACAAACATTCCTGGCCTCATGGAGGAATTTTATGTTCAATTTGATACAATGCCTAATACTAGAAGGGAATATAGGCAAATATTAAGTCATTTCTGGATGGTGAGATTATGGATAGTTTTCAAACATATTTTTACATTTTAGTTCTCTCTCATAACCATATATTACTTTCATACTAAAAAAAAATAAAAATTATTTCTAATCAGATTTCTTATTAAAGATATATTTCAATAGAGTTTTTAATGTTAATATACTATTAAATTGTTTTTACGATGTTGAAAATGTACCTTGTGTTCATAATATGAAATTAAAATCAGAAGCATCATTTTAATTGTGGTTATCTAATTAAGATTCTACAAAGGGGCATTTCTGTAGTACATTATTATACTAGAAATATCTTCCTTATGTGTGCCAGTGAAATTTACCAGCATGCCAGGTATTTTGGAGGCACTTCTGATACCCTAATTCCAATTATCTATTTAAAATAATATTATTTTGTTTGTAATGCATCTCTTTCCTCTTGCATTGAGGTTCTGTCTGACACTAGCAGAAACAAATTGCAAAACAACACAACAAAGGTTTTCCTCACAGCTGCTTCAACCAGATGGTAGATTTGAGCTTCTGGAAACATATTAGAAAAGCCTATTCCCATTTAAAATCTATCTCAAGTTTAGACATCTCTAAGTCCCTTGCAAGACATAGAAGACTAAAGTACTTTTCCATACAGTGATTTCCATCTCCTTACTATCAACTGTTCTGACCTCATAGATTGTCTCTGGCTCCCTTATCATCATATATATATTATATAACACCATAACAAACTAGAGATTTACTAGGTAATTCTGTTTTTACTTTTTGGTCTCCTTATATTTTATGATGCCTTTTCAGATAATCATTATAATTTATGATAACTCTTTCCTCAATGAGACTAGCTTTTCAAAGAAGGTATGAAGACTGTTGAAAGCAGCCGCTGCAAACAGTCCTAGCAACAACCATAAAGGAATGAGAAACAAGTGTCCTCTCTTCTGGATACTAATCTCTAGATTTTCGTCCATATGGACAACCAGAAAATGGAATAATAAAATCACTTGCTTATAAGATGATATTTATTACCACAATGTAGCAGTGGCTATTACAAGCTTTTTAAATTTTTTAAATGTAAAATACATATGATTTGTGTCCCTGAGTTGGCAATTTACTATACCTAAACCGTGAGCTGAAGCATTGCCGTCTCTGTGTTGGACATCTAGATAGCAAACCCAGAACCTGATTTCCTCCCAATTAGGGAAGAATTTGAGTTAGGTTACTGCCTAAATCATCACCCTAAAGACCAGCTCCAATCATGTAATTTTATTCCACAAAAATTTTAATGGCTCTCTACTGTCTACAGAATGAGGCACAAACTCTTTGGTCCAGCATTTAAGAAGCTACACAATATGGTCAAGCCGTTTTCTAGTTTTACATTCTTTTGGCTCATATACCCCAGGGTTTCATAAAATATTCATGGTTCACATTTTGAGAATCACTCTGTCAAAATAAAACTTAGTAGACAACTTGATTATCATTTAAATTCTCTGTTTCACCTCCAAACTTTGCTTAGTTCACATTATTCTATTTTCTTTCCTCAAGACTCAGCCTTAATTCTGATTATTTATTGAAGTCTTTTCTTGCCAAAGCTGAGAAGGATTATTTTTAACCTTTGATTCCACATGGATAATACACTGGGAAGGTAACTGGATTTGGAAACTGGAAACTATTGGCATAATTTGGGCAAGCCTCCTAACTTTCCAGAAACTTCCATTTTCTCATCTGTAAAATGGGCCATCTATTCATTCAGCAAGGTTTTATTGACTATTTCTATATATTAAGCACTTTTTAAAGAACCAAAGTTCCATAAATGACTTTTTTCAACCTCCACCATACTATGTGATGTCAGGGAGCACCAGAGAGTCTGAAGCTCCCTGGCTTTGAACAATTGAAGCAGCATTTCTCAAAGTGTGGAACTGGGAACAGCAGTAGTAACATCACCTGGGAATTTGTCAGAAATGAAAAGTCTCAGACCTCACACCAGACTGACTGATTCAGACATTCTGGAGGTGAGAACTAGCAATCTAGGTATTAACAAACCTTCTAGGTGATTCTGATGCAGGAAAAATTTGAGAAATACTATATTAGAGAAAAGCTAGAATGAAGTCTCACTCACTTAAAACACTATCAGGAGTTATTCCTCTAATTTACCTGTCTCTGTCTTCTCTAGTGGCCCAAATGTATTAATTATCATAACCCTGGAACTCTCAGTCCTGTGCGGTTCTCTCCATCTCATCTGAGCCTTAGCTTTATCCTGCCCTTTAAGTATTTTCAATGTACCCTAATTCATTGAGCTCACTGCTTTTTGTCTGGGTGTCAGCTGCTTCCTGTGTTATACTTTATACAGAACTAGGGTACTAAGTTAATCATATTAATTTTTGGTTTATTATCATCATTGTTCTGCAAAAGTTTCTTCTTTTGCTTCATTTAATTTCATTTATGTTAGTTCCACTTCCATTTTCTCCTCTCCTCCTAGGCAATTTCTGTAATGAATTTCCTGTTTATCTTTGACTCTATAGACAATCACATGTTGTGTAACAACTGGAATGCATCCTAAGAAATGTGTCATTAGGTGATTTTCTCATTGTGTGAATATCATAGCTTGTACTTACACAAACCAAGAAAGTACAGCTTACCACACACCTAGGCTAAATGGTACAGCCTATTGCTCCTAGGCTATACACCTGTACAGCATATTACTGTACTGAATACTATAAACAATTGTAACTATTTGTATATCTAAACACATCTAAACATAGAAAAGGTACAGCAAAAATGCGCTATAAAACAGCGGTCCACAACCCCTGGACCATGGACCAGTACCAGTCTGTGACTTGTTAGGAGGGACCTGGCCACACAGCAGGAGGTGAGTGGCAGGCAAGGAGGGAAGCTGAGCTCTGCCACCTGTCACGTTAGCAGTGACATTAAATTTTTCATGGGAGCAGGAACTCTATTGTGAACTGCGCATGCAAGGGATATAGGTTGCATGCTCCTTATGAGAATCTAAGGACTGATGATCTATCACTGTCTCCCATAATCCCCAGATGGGACAGCCTAGTTGCAGGAAAATAAGCTCAAGGGTCCCACTGATTCTACCTTATGGTGAGTATGTAATAATAATGGAAATAAAGCATACAAAAAATGTAATGAGCTTGAATCATTCTGAAGCCATGCTCCCTGTGGGCCCCCCACCCAATCCGTGGAAAAATGGTTGTATTCATCTGTTTTCACGCTGCTGAGAAAGACATACCTAAGACTGGGTAATTTATTAAAAAAAAAAAAGGTTTAATGGACTCAGTGTTAGTTCCATGTGACTGGAAGACCTCACAATCATGACAGAAGGGGAAAGGCATGTCTTACAAGGCATGTCTGATTCTCAAGTGAGAATGAAAACCAAGCAAAAGGGGAAACTTCTTTTAAAACCATCAGCTCTCATGAGACTTATTCACTACTGTGAGAACAGTATGGGGGAAACCATTCCCATGATTCAATTATCTCCCACTGGATCCCTCCTACAACACATGGAAATTATGGAGGCTACAATTCAAGATGATATTTGGGTGGGGATGCAGCCAAACCATATCAATGGTCTTCCACAAATGGTTCCCTGGGGCCAAAAAGATATAAAAGATAAATAATGGTACACCTTTATAGGGCACTTGCCATGAATGGAGCTTGCAGGACTGGAAGCTGCTCTGGGCGAGTCAGTGAGTGAGTGGTGAGTGAATATGAAGGCCTAGGACACACCTACTGTAGACTTTATAAACACTGTACACTTAGGCTAAATTTATAAAATATATTTATAAAATATATTTTTATTTTCTTAATAATAAAACTTCACTTACTGTACCTTTTTTACTTTATAACCTTTTTAGTTTTTTTAAACTTTTTGATTCTTTTGTAGGAACACTTAGTTTAAAACAAACACATGGTACAACCATACATAGTTTCTTTATATTCATATTCTATAAGCTTTCTTCTAATTTTAATTTTTGTTTTTACTTTTTACACTTTTTCGTTAAAAACAAAGACACAATCACACGCATTAGCCTAAGAGGCCTACACGGGTCAGGATCATCAACATCACCGTCTTGCACCTCCACATCTGGTCTCACTGGATGATCTCCAGGAGCAATAACACGCATGGAGCTGTCATCTCCTGTGATAACAATGTCTGCTTCTGGAACCCACTGCCTGAAGAACCTGCTTGAGGCTGTTTTACAGTTAACTTTTTCTTTGTAAGTAGAAGGAGTACACTCCAAAACAGTGATCAAAAGTATAGTATAGTAAATATACAAACTAGTAATGAAGCATTTTATTACCATTATCAAGTATTATGTACTATACAAAATTATATGTGCTATTTTATATGACTGGTACCACAAACATGTGAGTAATGTGTGGTGCTACAATGTTATGATGGCTATGACATCACTAGGCAATAGGATTTTTTCAATTCCACTATAATCTCAAGGGACCACTATGATATATGTGGTCCATGGTTGACTGAGAAGTTGTTATGTGGTGCATCACTGTATTTTAGTTTATATGCCTAGAATCGTATTTTATACAGTGTTCCATTTATTATTGTTCTCACTCAGCTTATGTGTATGTGTTTGTCTATGTTGGTCTATTCTTGTTAATTGCTTCTAACTGATTGATGACATTTGATTGTGTGCATCCACTCCATTTTAGCTGTATCTTCTACCAATGGTGAACTGCTAAGGTGCCTCCAATTCTCTGCTAATGAAAACAAATCTTTGGTGAATAGATTTGTACAAGTCTTTATATAGACCTAGAGGGAGGATTGCTAGGTCAGGAGTTTACCCATTCTTAGTTTGACTAAGGACTGCTAGATTGCCCTCTGTGATGACTGCACCATCTACATTCTTCCTAAGAAATTATGAGTGTTGCTGTTTTCCCACATCTTCGCCAAAATGTGGAATTATGAAACTTATTAGGCTTGGAATTAATGATGGTTGGTGGTTGTAAATTGCTACTTTGATTTACTTTACCTTTCTCTGATTACTAATGGTATTTAATAGCTCATGTGTGTTAGCTATTTATCTTTTCATAAATCAACTGTTCATCAACTTGTCAATTTTGACATTAGATTTTCTTTTTTCCTATTGAATTTTAAGAGTTCCTTATATATCTTAGATACCACTAACTTTTCCATTTTATAAACTAAAAATCTCTCTCCTAATATTTGACTTGCCTGTAAGATTTGTCTATACTGCTTTTCAATACATAAAAGATTTTAATCATAGTATAAGAAACTCTCAATTTCTAAACTTTTTTCCTTTTATGTTTCTCATTTACTTTTAATTTTATCTGGAATTCATTATTTTTAAATGTGGTATGGGATAGGGATGTGTATGTCGTGAGCTTGTTTCTCAACATCACCTGCTAACCATTCTTTCTCTACTGATTTTTGGTGCCAATTGTATGTGCCTCTCATTATAGCATACTCTATACATAGCTCTATATAGCCTATAGCATACTCTAACATCTGCAGAGACAGGTATCCCCTCTTTGATCCCACTGCTAACATTTGAAATGGTTAGGATATTTGTCCCTGCCCAAATCTCATGTTGAATTGTAATCCCCAATGCTGGAGGCGGGGCCTGGTGGGAGGTGTCTGGGTCATGGGGGTGGATCCCTCATGGCTTGAGTGCTATCTTCACCATAGTAAGTTCTTGTGAGATCTGGTTGCTTAAAAATATGTGGTACCTCCTCCCCACCCCACTCTCTCCTGCTCCTGCTTTCACCATGTGCTGTATCTATCTCCCCTTTGCCTTCTACCATGATTGGAAGCTTCCTGAGGCCTCCCCAGAAGGAGATGCCACTATGCTTCCAGAACAACCTGTAGAACCATGAGCCAATTAAACTTTTCTTATAAATTGCCCAGCCTCAGGTATTTCTTTATAGCAATGCAAGAATGGCATAATACAATTTTGATAAGCTTATGTGGTCCTTAATATTTCTGTATGAGTGAAAAACACATTGATCACATTCCTATAAAATACCAGCTGGGCTTTTGATTGGCATTATATTCAGTTTATTAATCAATTTGTAGAAAATTGAGGTTTTCATAATATTAAAGCTTTCCATACAAAAGAATAGAATATCTTATTTTGTTCAGTCTTCCTTAATAGAGTTTTAAATCCCAAACGTAGAGATCTAATTTATTCTTTCTGAAGTTAAATTCCTAAGATTGTACTTTTTTGCTATTTTGAATATTATTTTCAGTTTATCACAAATTTGGATGATCCTTGCTGGTGAAGAAATATATTTATATAATAATAGTTGGTCTCCAAATTTTCTTTTTCTTATGTAGATAATCACATAATAAAAATGGAATGTTTAACCCCTTCTTTTCAAATTCTTATATTTCTTACTACCTTTTTATATCTTATACTATTGGCCACCCCTCTTGGATATTAAATACTAGGGGTAATGCTAGCATCCTATCTATTTCCTGTCCTAAAGGAAATATACTTAAAATTTTCCATTAACATTATTCACTCAAGGTTTTTGTTCATGAACTTTATCAAGGTAAAGATGCTATTTTCTATCCTTAGTTTGATATTTTCAAATCACAAATAGGTAATGTAACTTATCCAATGTCTTTTTAATAATTATTGAAATAAACATGTGGAGGTTGTGCGGTATTATGTTACATTATGTGATATTGAAGCATCCTCATGCACTTGGGATAACCAAGAAATATATAAAGGCAACTTAGTAATGTGTTTCTTTTATAGTTGGTGTATTTTAAAAATTAAATTTCATAATTCTCTGCCAAATTCAAGTTTGCTGAGATATTCTCCTAGGTTTTCTTCCAGGATTTATATAGTCTTAGCACTTATAATTAGATTTAATGTATTTTAAAATTGATTTATAATTCACATACCACAAGATCTACCCTTTTAAAGTGTACAATTCCATGGATTTTAGTATATTCACAATGTTGTGCACAATTGTCAATATGTCATTCCATCACATTTTTATCACCCCAAAAAGAAACCCAGCACCAATTAGCATTCACGCTCATTCTTATCTCCCCTAAGCCTCTGGCAGCCTCTAATCTACTTTCTGTCTACGGATTTCCCAATTCTGGACATTTAATATAAATGAATCACTAATTATTTGGCATTTTGTGGTTGGCTTCTTTGGTTTAGCATAATGTTTTCAAGTTTCATCAATGTTGTAGGGTGTATCTATATCATTCCTTTGTATGGCTAAATAATATTCTACCGTATGGATATATCACGTTATGGATTTATCCATTCATCAACTGATGAACCCTTGGTTTGTTTCCACTTTTTGGCTGTGGTGAATGATGTTGCTATGAACATTTATGTATAAGTTTTGCGTGAATATATGTTTTCAATTTTCTTGGGCATATACCTAGGAGTAGAATTGCTGTATCACAATTACCTCTGTGTTTAGTTTTTCTGAAGAACTGCCAAATTGTTTTACAAATAATTTGCACCACTTTACACTACTATCAGTAATGTATGAGGCTCACAATTTTTGCCTTTAACACTCATTATCTGTTTTCATTATAGCCATTAGGTAAGTATGAAGTGATATCTTTCTGTGGTTTCAATTTGTATTTTTCTAAAGACTAATGATATTGAGTATCTTGTCATGTTCTTGTTGGCCATTTATATTTCTTCTTTGGAGAAATATTATTCAAGGTCTAAAATCAAGGAATAGTCTTCCAATTTTGTTATTCTTTTCAAAATTGTTTTGGCCATTTCAGGTACTTTTTATTTCCATATACATTTTAGAAACAGTTTATCAGTTCCTACAAATAAAATACCTCCTGGGATTTTGTTTGATATTATGCAGAATTATTAATCAATTTTGTAAGATTTGACATTTTAACAATCTTGAGTGTTCCATTTCATGAACATGGTATATCTCTGATTTATTTAGATATTATTTAATTTATCTTAGTAACATTTTGTAGTTTTTAACACACAGATCAGGTACATTTTTGCCAAACTTACCTCTCAGTATTTCAGATGTTTTATGCTATTGTAAATGGTATTTTTTATTTCAATTTATGCTTACTTGAATTTAGAGCTACAATCGACTTTAATATATTAATATTTTACTCTGCAACTATGCTAAATTCACTTGTTAGTTTTAGTAGCTTTTCTGTAGATTTTGTACAACCTTTTTTTTGGTAAAGAGTTTGTTCTTCTCTATGTAATATACCTTTTTCCTCCCATCTCTGGCTGCTTACAAATATCTTTTTATTATATTTTTAAGCAATTTGATTAAAATATGATGTGTGTGTGCATGTGTGCATGCCGAGTTTGTGTATTTTAATGTTTATTTTATTTATGTCTCATTGAACTTCTTGGATCTGTTATTTATAACTGTCAGATTTAGAATTTTTAGTGTTATGTTTCAATTGTTTTTTTCTCTTTTCTTCTGAATCATTTCTTTCTGGGATCTCAATTGCAAGTGTATTAATTTTCTTGTGTTTGTTTGATTTTGTCCTGAAAGTCACTGGTTATATTTTTAGCCTCCTTTTCACTGCGTGCTTTATTTTGGATAGTTTCTATTGCTACATCTTCAAGTTCACTGACATCTTTTTCTGCTTTCTCTGCTCTGCTGTCAATCTCATTCTATTATACAGTTTTTAAATTACAGATCTTTCATCTTTATCCTTACATATTTATGCTTTCTTAAGCATATGGAACATACTAATGATAGTTGTCTCAGACACTTTATATACTACTCCATTATCAGGGTCGGTTTCTATTCGTGGATATTTTTTCCCCTGCCTGTCGATCATATATTTCTGCTTCTTTGCCTAACTAACAATTTTTATTGTAAAATTTACATTTGTAGGTACTATACATAGTTATTATTTTAAAGAGTGGTGGACAATATTCTGGCACATGAGTTATATATACATTGCGTGGCAGGAGCATCAATTATTCCAACCGTATCCCACCCTAGGTGTTATTTTGTCTACTGACTTACAATAGTTCATTCTTGAGTTTTGTGAAGTTCCTCCCCCTATACACTCAGGTCATTAAGCACAAACATAAAAGAGACATCTATCTGGATCTCCAGAGCTCTGTATTTGTACAGCTTTCTTTTCTCTGATCTGTTTCACTCATTCAAACCACATCAACTTCCCTGAACTTTGATCTCTGTCTTTCTAATTGACAGAGACTACAAAACTCTTGATTGGGTTTTCTCCCTCTTCTGCAGCCTGGAAACTACCTTCAGGAAGTGAGTTGAAACAATTGTTCACCTCATTTATTTCCTTTTTCCTCAGTAATCATAGTCTCTGACTGCTCTTCAATGTTTGCAAAGAATTGAATCAGATATTCTTCTGTTTCCTAATTTTTATGGGAGGGATGTTAAATCCCATACACTTTATACCATGTAGCTAGAAGTAGAAATCTCTTCTCTCTGTGTTTACGTTCCTTCCTATTCAACTCAGACTTCATGGACCATGGTACATCATTATAGTAACTTCTTGTAAAATCTCTCTTTATCTCCTATAATCATCTAGTACAGCCCCAGCTTCTGTCTCAGCTCTACCTACTCACCATATTTTTTATGTCTTCACCTAATTAGATGAATGTTTCTGAAGAATATTATACAACTTGGTAAACTAATATTATATTAAATTTATAATTACAAATCTTAAGTGGCCATCTAACTCCACCCAGAAATTTTACTGCTGTCCTCAATTTTGTCCTCCTTATTCAATCAGATGACCATTTCATATATTCTTCTCTATCTTTAAAAACTCCTATGCCCACCAATATCCCTTCCAAATCAATTTTAGTTGATCTCCTTACTTTATAGTTTTCCTACACATTAATAAATTAGAAACAATCTGACAGACACCCCCTTAGTTTTTCATCACCAAATCTAAAATTCAAATCTATATTCTTCCTCATTTTTCACCCCTGTAACAAGTGATGATAGGTTCCTTACTTTTAAAAGGCTGGCCTTTTCAGAAAATCTCATCCCTTCTCACCTTTACAAAAACTTTGACTATGTTTTCACTCTTTCCAATATTATTAGTGTCTCCATCTTATTGGTTCATACATGTAAAAAGAAGACAAAGCTACTTCTACTTCCCATCTTTTAAAAATTTCCCTTGACCCCACAAATCTCCCTGCAGCTATTTCTCCATTTTTGTCTACTCTTCTGTACAGTAGAATGTCTTCAAAGTCTGCTCTATACAAGTTGGTTACACTTTATTCCTGTGATTTCCACTTTACCTTATTCAAGTCAGGCTCCCATCTCCACAATTCCACCAACTGTATTTTTCAAGTCATTATCTACTTCTTTACTCAAACTCAAATCCAGAGTTTTCCTTAATTTCTTCCTTTTTTAAAATTCTTCATATCCAGTTTTTCAGAAAGTGTTGTTGATTTTACATATGAAAACCACCTCAAATCCATACAATTTCAATCTGTCATCAGTACTGCCATCCCAGGCCCCAGAATTATTGCATGCCTTTCTTGCTGCGACAGATAAGCTCTGAACTGATGTCATTTCTTCTATCACTGTTTCCCCAAATCCATTCTTAACGTAGTACTCATGGTGGTTTATACAACACAAAATTCTACAAGTGTATCATGCAGTTTCCTTAGATCGACCCTCTTAACATGGCTTGTAGAGTCCTATATAAGCTGACCTAATGTCTTCTTTCTACTCCATCTTCTACCATGGTCTTCCGCAGTCAGTATTCTTTAGATACTGGACTTTCTTCACTTGGAAGATCTCTTTTCTGCCTTAGCAACTGTATACAATTAATGATCCCTCTGCACATTTTCCTCTTCCCTAGAACTTCACATAGCTGCCTCCTTGCCAGGACTCTAATCTGTAGTTCCTCAGGATGGTCTCCCATCCATCATCCATCTATGTGAATCTCCACCTCCATCGTTATTTTCTATCACAGTTGTCCATCTATTTCCTTCACAGAACCTATTTCTAGATGCACCTTCATTTTCATTTCCTGCTCCTTATCTCCTGCTCCCACTTGGTTGTATTTTCCTTGAGAGCAGGGACATTGTTTTAGCAGTGTCTAGCATACAACATGTACTCAGGAAATATTAGTTGAATACTGAATTGCAGACCTTGCTGCATAATGATGCCAGCTACAAGTATTTGACAAGATTGTTGTGAAAAAGCTTTGTAAGATCTAAAGAGAAGAGGAGATCAGAGTTATTGAGCATTTACTCTGTATTTAAAAAAATACTAAACAACTGTCCATAGATTATTATTTTTTATCCTTATAGCTATTTTTATGTATGACTATCCCATTTATATTATATATTATTGCCCCATTTTCAGATGAAAACAAGGCTCAGATGAGTTCACTGCCTTCTCTGCTTTCAGATAGTAAGTAGCCAGGCTTGGATTTGACTCCAAAGTCTGCTCTTTTTTATCTATGTTAGTCATCAGAAACATTTTACAAATTAGTTATTATTTCCTCTGTGTTCTTATTGCATTTATATTTTTAATGTTCTAAATACTTGAGCAAATTATCCTGTCCCAAAATTATAAACTTTATTTAGTAGTGGCTTACACTTTCTTATCTTTTAATTCTGCAGTCCTATCACATTGGCACACAGAAAAAACTCCATAACATTCTGTGATCTTAAGTGAATTGTAGGCTGTTAACCTTTTGGATAAAGTGCTTACCCTATTTTTTAGTCTGATGTTTGCCTGAGGGTAATGTTCTTGTTAAAAAACTGACCAAGTTCAAAGGATTGATGTATTTTACTGTTGTATTTATTATATTTCTCAGTCCTGGAGATTATCTAAGTGAAGTCACTTGAAAAATTCACTTCAAAGATAACTCCACACTTGAATATGCGTCACAGAAGACAAAGTAAAATGAGAATTTGGTCTCTCAGGGAATGAAGAAAGTCAAGAAGTTATTGGCCTTATGGTTGGCAGTTCCTAGTTAAAAAAAATGCATTATCTATTCCCAGATTTTTGAAAAGGAATAAATGGATTTTTTTCAGCCTTAAAGATTTGCTGCTGCTATGTCCAATGTAGAAGAGAATGAGAATGTCTCCTAATACCAAAACATCCCAGTTTAAATTGTGACCTGTGATTTAGAAACAGTTTCTAAATCCATAGTTTAACCCAACAATATTCTTGCGAGATATAGCTATATTTCATTAGAAAGACTAAAATCTGAAAGAGTTGATTTCCCTAAATCTACCTCTACCATACTAGATTTTAATTTTAAAATTTTGCAAAAAATATTTTTAATAACTTCAAACTATCAACAATTATTAAGAAGTATTGAAAGTGGACTCCTAGTTTCTAAACTCTTTCTTGTTCATACATTATACATTCTTTCTTTGTGTTTATCTCACTATATGATTTTGTCATCCGTTTCATACTTTATGTTGTATTACATCATTGCATAGAAGTATCAAGAACATTAAATGCATAAAAACATGAGAAAATTAGGTGAGTCAAACTGAACAATTTAAACCTTTAAAGCCTGAGGCAAAATAAATTTATCTTACAGAAATATTAGCAATTAATTCCACAATTCAAGTGTTTTTCATAGATATTTTCTCCCGAATGAATCTTACCTCAATATACATAACAATTACTTATGATCAACTTCAATATTATTGAAAAGGAAATAATATCAAATATAAACACACTAGTTTTTATGTAATTTACAATTTTTACTGTCCCACTAAGCAAAGTGTTTAGTTTAGTTAAACTTTTGTTTTATTTTGCTTTTTGGTACCAAGACTTTCTCGATGAAGGAAGCAATGTGTCAATTCACTTTGTGATACAAGCTCTTAATCTGATTGATAACTCCAGAATGTTTTCCTGCTATTACAACTGTGCCACTAGACATAATTCTACACAAAAGTCAAACTCCAAACTTCTTTTGTTGATAATGCAATCCTTCCTAGTATTAGACAATTCAAATGTTGTTGTTTATCCACAATAACGGTGAACAAAATTCATCCTTCGTATTATCATCATGTTCAGACTACACATATACTAAAAGAATTGCCATGTTAGAAATACATACGTATTCATCAAGTTGCAAGAAAAAAAATACTTGGCTAGCTTATGTGTTCTACGAGTTGGTTTTCCACTTCGTTAGCTAATTCCTGTATGTGCTGAGACTACATCATGGGAGAGTGATATTTGAGCTACCTCATATGCTACAGATCTGCCCAACGATTCTAAGTAAATGCATTTAATGCAGACTTTCATTAATGTCTTGGCATTTATCTGTGATTTTTTTTTGGTTAATTTTAGTTACCTAAAGTCTTCCATTACAAGAAACTCAATATATTCTATGGAATAGTGACATCTGATTCTTCTGGCTTTTGAAATCAATAACCTTTCCTTTGAAGAATTCTTTTGGTTTTGGACTTATCTTTTTATGTCTTCTTAAAACGTAAATACTGCTTATATGATAATGGTTCCATTGTTTCAATAGCCAGTGTACCTTCGCAGTAGGTTTTATTACTTCAGCGTCAATTATGGTAACAAAATTGAACTCAACATATGATTTGTACTTCCAAATGAAATAAATATGAACTCTTTGGGTCTTTATTTAAAATCATGTTCATAATTATGTGATTTATCACTAGTAATACAACTTTCAAAAATATGTCTTTATTTTTTTTACAAGGAATTTCCAAGCCTGGCCAACACAGGGAGACCATATCTCTACAAAAAGATGAAAAAAATTTTTAAAAATTAGCCAGGCATGGTGGTGCACACCTATAGTCCCAGCTACTTGGGAGGCTGAGGCAGGAGGATCACTTGAGCCCAGAAGGTTGAACTATGATGGTGCCACTGCACTCCAGCCTAGGCAACAGAGTGAGACCGTATCTCCAAAAAAAAAAAAAAAAAAAAAAAAAAAAAAAAAAAGAAGGAAATTTCCAGTGAAGCTTGTTTTGCCATCTGCAAATTAAAAATAAATAATATAAAATTATACTTTATTACTTTTGCAAATAACACTAGACTATAAATTGAAAAGCAATTTTCGCTAAAAATTTTTAAATGAATGCTAACTTTTAAAGACTTTTACACTTAATAGTTAATTGTAAAGCTGATCTTAATGTATTAATGTTTTAGTGTGGTACTGCTGTGCATGACTAACACACATCTTGTTCCACATGTGGCTTATCACATGAGTTCAACAAGATACAACATGGTTTATTTCCTGTACAATGAAACAAGCCCACTAATCAGGTGCTTTAATGTCAGGACAACGTCACATTTCTATAAAAGTTTCTGAGCATTAGAATTTCTGTACTTTTCACAGACTGGTGATGAATAGTTCCCAAATCAGTGCTGGGGAAGCTGGTTTAGTTCCCGTCTTTGGGCTGTGAGTTTGGGTACAACTGTATAGCATTTGGCGGTACTGTCTAGTATTGCTTCCTCATGCACACAGTATCATTAGCTTCAGACATGCCAAAATTGTTGTAGTCTCTAATATTTTTATGTATGCTTTGCATCCTTGCATTTACATTTGCTGCTTTCTCCCCAGGAAGCATCCTCTATCCTAGTCGCCTACCTACCACCTGTTTCTCCTTCAGTCCTCGCTTCTAACATCATCTTATCCAAAATCACATCCATTAATCTGAATTATTTATCCCTCCTCTATGGTCTATAATGCGTCATAATCTTTAC
Organism: Macaca thibetana thibetana; assembly: GCF_024542745.1. Lineage (NCBI taxonomy): Eukaryota > Metazoa > Chordata > Mammalia > Primates > Cercopithecidae > Macaca > Macaca thibetana. The sequence continues at coordinate 23,372,031 of NC_065588.1, read as the reverse complement.
AGTGTAGTTTAAGCAAGGACTCACTTGTTGCTCTCAGTCATGGCCTCAGGTGATTTTCTGAATGCTAAATGTGATCGATTGCTATGGCACAAGATCAATGTGATAAGCTAGAAAATGAAAAAGATAGGATGATGGTATGCAAAGGAAGAGAGGAGAATAGAAAAGCAAATATGCAAGTGCCTCACATATAGTTAGGGGAAGTATGGTTTTTTTGAAACTTCTGTTTGGGTTAAACACAAATATTTGTTTGCTGCATAAGATGTACTTCTTTCTGGGAGTTATTGTCAAAAAAGCTTGAAAGCCACAGCACCACATTGTCTATCTTGTCTTCTCAGTCTCCAGCAACACTGCTAGCATGTTGTAAACAAAGAGATGCTTGTTGAATGACTAAGTGTAAAACCTTCCAAGTTAATTAAGTTACAAAAGGTTTCTTTCATTTACTAAATTCTAGTAGTTTAAAAAGGAGTTGTTATTAAATTATAAGTACAATGTAGTGTTTTTGAAATCATTATAGTGCTTAAGATTAATGCTTGCAAGCTCATCTCTTGAAACTTTAAATTTTCTCTAACATATCTTTCCTATATTTAGGAAAGAGATGCCTTAGTTATCAATTTTTGGTTCAAACATCATGGAAATTGATAACTCAGAAAGATTAATATATTTTTTCCACTCAAAGGCTCTTGTCTAAAAATTAGCACAAGTCTTTTATTAAGAGTTATGCTTAGCATCAGTGATTTTGCACCTCCCTTCCCCGTTACACACACACAAAGTACAGTTCAGTGCTGTTCTTGCTAATATTTAATTGCTATTTCAATATAATTATCATAACCCTGTTAACTCCAGGCCTAGGTGGAAAGTTAATTTCAACACACTCTGAATTTCATCCTTAGACCTTTCTGTGGCATGTGGATGCTTCTGGATTCCTATGCTTATGGAACAGTGAAATGTGAGGGAAAGAGCCCACTATCATATGTGGAGCATGCAGGTCTCTAGGCTCTGCTCTTAATCTAACTGGCTTATTAACCTGATTATACGTGGTTAATCTCCTAGCATATTAATTTCTTCAAATGAAAGGTGCTCCCCAGTTCCAACTCAAGCTCTGATGTTGTGGGAATCAGGCAAGAAAATTTCTGAGGTGCCTTCTATCTTGCATTTAAAAATCCTGCTTTTGTTTTAATCTCTAGTGGAAAACATCTTTCTCTAATTGGAATTTCCAGTAAGACATTGTTTGTTTCTTTGTTTGTTTTCCTAATGTATTTTTAAATTTTCTTTTTCCTACTCATGTGCAAAAATATAGTGATTGCTAGCATTGAATATCTTCATATTTCTTCCTCAATAATGTGTTTTTCTTTACCTGATAACCTTTCCATCTTTTTTTAAAAATAAAATTCTCTTCCAGTATTCGTTGTTCTATTAAGTATTTGGTTTATACCACTGGCTACCAGTGTGACCAAATCTTAGAAATTTTTCTGACTGAGGAATTTTCTAAAATATTGGTGGCTAAACCCCATTTAAAGCCAATTATTTGAGACTAGAGGTCAGACTTGGGCATGAGTACAAATTCCACAGATGATTCTAATTTTGCCTGAGGTTGAAAACTCGCTAATATACATTGGTCTCCTTAGAAACTCACAGGATTTCTTATCAACCTTTCTAAATATGTATTGTTTTTCTAACAACTTTAGCTAAAAGTACACAGTGTGAGCTATAGGTTAAGAAAATGTTTAATGCGAAAACAGATTTAGAGTATCTCAGCCATAGTGTATTTTTATGAAAAGTACCCATGATAATATGTGAATATGAGAGAAAAAGGTTATCCCAATTTTTCCTGGGATAAACAGAAGTAAAATATTTCATGGGTATTGGGTAAAATGACTAAAGGATTATGTGGAACCAATCAAAGGTAAAAATAAGTTGCCAAGCACCTCACTGCAGATAATAATCTTCTTCATTTCAGTGCACCATCCTCTTTTCAATTTGCTAGCTGGTTGTCCCTAGAAATTTTCAAACAGCTCTTGACAGTGGCGATTGTTAGCATTCCATCTCCTTTTCTGCGCTATCTCAATGTAAGCATGTGCCATATTGTTTAAATGAAAAACAGGACCTTCTTTGGTGGCATTTAGAGAAGAAAAAAATGCATTAATCTTCATCATAATCTATATCCAGGTGACACATTCAAGCAAACATGGAGAGCATGACTTCCCATGAAAGCATCAATGGCTGAGAACCTAGTGAGTAGGACGTGAGAGACACCCACATCCTAAATTAGCATTATTTCTTTAGGAATAGATTAGTCAAACTGTTTCTTTCTTTTAATTAACCAGTAAAGGAACTTAAATATATACATTTTCAATGCTTTTACATGTTGTGAATGGCCTTTAGAATAAGAATGCCTGTTTTTGCTTTTTTAAATGACTTCCAAAACCTAATCTACATGTAAATTTGTCTTTCAGCTGAAGATCTTAAAGACCACTATTTAGCCAAAATGGCATTTTCATATGGGAAAATCTTGACATTCTTTCAGAAAGTTTGGTTTGGGTGTGATTAGTACTCTCAGAGAACACTACTGTGGAAATTACAGCAGTGCTAAGTGAGCGTGACTATACATTCAGATCAATATGTGACGGTGATAGAAAATGCAGAGCATACTTAATCCAGCTAACTATGCCCCTGACAAATGCAGTGTGAGCACTGTGTCATTGGTGCCTTTCCTTTCTTTATTTGCATTATCCATCAGGACAGCCCATGAGGGAATGCCTAGAAACTGTGGAGCTCTCCGTAATAAGCCACAACACTAATGAGGCATAACAAATTTAGCAAGTATCATGTATAATCTTGATCTCTCATTGACACTATTACCCATATAGATTACACATTGCCATTTGTTACCTGCTTAATGCAGATGAAACGAGAGGGTGTAGCTGAGTTACTCCTTTCAGAGTTAAACATTTTAAAATAAATTGACATCCTCCGAGACAAAAACTCAGTAATTCTGCCCTCTGTTTTTGCTGCTGTAGCCTATCAGCAGGGTTGCCCGGCTGTTTTTACAGAAGGTCAGCCAGATTTTGTCTTTCTCACAGTTTCAGTTTCCTCCAGGGACTGGGGGTCTAATATATTTCTGTAACACACCAACTGAACCCAAGATAAACAAGTGCCCAGAGAAACATGGTCCTAGTATATGCTTCTCTGCAGTTCAAAAATTTAGAAATCAGATGTCTGCAGGGATCCTTGTCTGTAGGAATTACTGAACCTCAGCTGAGAGGAGATTTTGGTGAGGCCCTGTGTCAATGATGAGATGTCTGATACAAACTAATAATAATTTGTAAACAATCTATGCATAATACTATTTCATAGAAGTTTTTTAAAATGTAAATTCATTACTTTTCAGATGACCCCTTTTCAGATGACCCCCTTTTCAGAAAGAGCAAAAGGTTAGTTCCATTTTACAGATAAATGCATTTTCTAGACAGAAAAGTCATTACAGGAAAAGAAGGGAAGTATGTTTATTCCGATTTAGCTTTGAGATTTCCTGCAAGTGGGGAGACAATCATGAATATGCATACATACAAAATACATACAGAAAAGTCAAGAGATAAGAAAGATGTACAAGGTCTCTTGTTTCTCTTATTCTAAGAAAATTTTTGGAATGATTTTTATGTTTATTTCTGCTAAGTTTTTCTCCACCAAGAATTCTGCGCTGGCTATAGTGTTTCATGTAAATTCAGACTCAGGAATGACAAAATTGTAACTCGTATTTTCATTCCCTCCAAATCCTAAATTTTTAAAATAAAAAAGTAAATATTTTAGTTAATTTCAAGTTAAGTCTACTTGATCATATTAAATTAAACAAACTGAAAGGAGTTAGGCTAGGACAAGGTACCAAAAAAAATAGTATTCACATAAGTTATAATTAAACATGTATGGAGTTTCCCATAATGGGCAGTGGCCATACACCCAGAAAAAAGAAATGCCTATGACTCAGAACTTTTGCTACATTTTCACCTACCAAATACTGATGTGCTCCAGTGAAAATTCTCATTTAGGAGTTCTCGGTGTTTGGGGTGGAGTGGAGGAAGGGATGACAGGGCAGAGATTTACAAACATAATGTTGCCCACATCCCAGTTTTACTTGGTACTAGTCCCAATTTCATAGGTTAAAATTTTCATCTTCATTATGCTGCTGGGCCTGTACTTTCTATATATTTTTCCTTCTTTTCTCTATTGCTTCTTTCTGTGTTTGCTTATTCTCGTTAATATTGACGGATGTTGTTTGCAGCGGTATTTGGGATTACAAGTCTTGTATCCTCCCAGCTTAATGGTGTAATGGAGAAAAGCAAGTCTGTAGAAAACTAGCATTCATAAATTTTCCTTAGCCTATATTCAAGATTGTTAATAAATTAGTAGTATTGATCATTTTCTTGTGATTCTGTAAATTATTAAAGATTGAAACAGATAAGTTGTTTTGTCAAGTACTGCATTATGTAATATCTAAAATCAACTAACTGGAGAGTGACACGGAGGGCTGCCCTCAGGTTTCAGGGTGGAGTGGTCAGAATGGTTTGATTTTAAAGTCAAAATTGTTCTTGAATGATATCAATTCTAATTTAATTGCAAAAGAATGAAGAAAGAATGAAAACAAAAATTTTCTTTAGCGTTTTGAAGTACATTGGTTGATAAAGTTACCTTTGTAGAAATGAAGATTCAATGGTGTGTAACTGCAGCTGCCTTTCAAGGAGCAGTATCACAGGTGCAAGACTTATTTTCCAGTCAATAAGATGGCAGATAATTGTTGGGGGCCTACTATGTGCAAGGATCTGGAATAATTACTCTAATTAATTCAGACAGTAAGATGAATTGCATGAGCATCTAGTGACAGAGGCTGTCGTAGACAGTGACAGAGGCTGTAGGTAGAGATCTTAATAAGTTTGAGAAACAGATGTGAGTCTTAGCTAAAAACACAACTCATAGTCTGTTTTTCTTTTTCTCAGATTATAGCATTTTGTAATTATGGTGGTTTGTTAAGCACTTGAGTGCCTGTTATGTGTGTGTTCCTAGGAAGAAAGCAGACTCAATTAATAGAGTAAACAAATATAAGTGGAAATTTGGAAAGCCTCAAACATTTAAATTAAGTCAAGCCTGACCTTTATTTAAGGCTTATCATCTACTTCCTAGTTGTTTTTATATGTCTATTAAGCAATGTTTCATTGAATATCTTACCACTTAGACATGTCGGATAGAATAATTTGCCTGCTAGCTATGAACGGACAAACCTGCAGATCTAATTGTTTGCTGTGGTATTAACAAAACATTACTGCATTCTGACTGAGAAATCTGCTTACTCCATCAATTTGACTGTGAAATAAGCATTCACTCTCAGGACTTTAGATTTAACTTGGGTTTTTAAAAACTGAGCCAACAGAAATTCAGCTAAAGTTGTTTCGATAAACATGTTATTTAAAAATTTTATATTCTGAATGTTTATCAGAACCTTATTAAGTCTTCATTAGAATCAGTAACCTCCTGTTTTTTAAATGGATAAATGTTACTTTTAATGAAACAAATGGGCATATGATTTAAAATGCAGCAGCCTACTATAACTGAACATATTAATTTTTTTGAAATAAAAGCACTATTTTAAAAAAGAAACTACACTGCTCTTTGGAAAAAAAATGTCTTAACAATATATAGCTAATGTATTCTTTGAATTAGACATTAACAGAAGTAATAATAAAAATGTTATTTAAAACAGGCAATTCTCAGGTTTCAGATTGAGTTCAATTGAAACCAATTTCACTTTAACTTTTTTGTGAACTATATAAGTAGAATATTCTGAAGAATTATCTGAAAAACTACTAGAGAATTTACTTAAAAATAGATTTGAATTAGGCTGAAATCCAGAATTAAAACACACACACACAACAGTTTGAACACATTGAAACCAGTTTCAGTTTACATTCTAAAAATGCATCATGATTTATTTCAGCTCAATTCCACAGGCAACCATTGAGTGCATACTACTGTATAGTAGTTTATAAATGGTTCATTTTAGAACTTTTAAAAATATTTTGCATTCCTTTGTCTTAATTAGGGAAAAGGCTGTATATTCACATCTGGGAATCCAAGAACAACACTGCTATTGTTATAAGTAATAGTTCAATATATTTAATGGATTTATAATTCCCAATTTACTTATTTTAAATAGGACTTGGTGCAACAAAATTCTAGTACACTTATAAAATGATGTCACTCTTTTGTGCTTTAGTGGAGAAAGCATTTGACTTGGCATCAGAAATGCTGGAATCTTGACTAGATTCTATAATTAATTCTGTGACTGCAGGATGCGCCCTATAGCTGGTAAAGAGCTTGTTAGGCCCTGTGGGGCTGGGAGAGCAGGGTACAAACCAGGGCTGTGTTCATGCGCGAGTGCTCTATACCGTGCTGTTCTCCACTGGCTTCTTGTATGCTGGACGATTCAAAGGTAATGAGGTATACCTGGCTAGGATTAGGGGTCTCTAGCACATTTTCAGATGACTCTAAGTACAGGAGTACTAGAGTCCTACGAATACAAAGCTGGGCTTGGAGGGTAAATTTCAGGTTCCAGAGGTCTGATGCGATTTCCACGCTGGCTGACCTATCCTCCTCAATGTGGCCTACTGCTGAGGATTGTCCGGAAGGAACCCAAATGTTATACCTTCCCCAGTCATTGGATGCTATTGCTGATCTCTCTGTGTATCAAAACTGTGCTGACTTCTTTTTATATTCATTAAAGAGGGGAATCTTTTTGGATTCACCTCATTGTTTGTGTGTCTGTACCTAATTTCTTCATCAGTCTGAAGTTTTTGTTATTGATGTTTGCCAAGACAGTAGTTCTACAATGACCCTTGAATATGTCTTTTACTTTCATAGTCCATACATTTGGCCTCTTCCCCTTTATAAATATAATTGGAACTTATGGTCTCTAGGTTGCCTTTCAACTCTAATATTCTATTGCCTTTCAACTCTAATATTCTATTGCCTTTCAACTCTAATATTCTATCCATATTTGTAGAGAAATAAGTTGTATTCTCTATATCCTAACCCAGAGTTCATGCTATCTTTCTCGTGATGGAAAGTCCTAGGCTGCCATTGATTTCTAGAAATGTGTGGGTGTTTTATATTGTCCCTAAGTATCATGCTAGGATCTGGGAGCATGTTGGCCAGATAACAGACTCTAATATCTGGGCTGAACCTATGGGTTGACCTTTGCTTTCTCTCCCAGTTTATGTTACTAGATTCATATTCATTCTGGAAGGATTGACATCAGCCTCTAGATGCCCTTTCAAACTACGAATGCCAATATTATAAAGTAGAAAATATGTGCATATTTAGCATAATAGGGTTTTGTGATCTGGTACACAGAAGACCCTTTTTGCTTTATTTGCCCTCTGTGTTTTTTCTCTAATCATGGAGAAAGAAAGTGTTCTGAGGAAGAGCAAGAACTGTGTCAGCAGGGATAAAGGTGAATCAGGAGGACACACAGAATCAGCCTCGGCCTTGGAGAAAAAAAAAATAGAAAATTGCTAGTATTTTAAATGAAGAAATTTAGTACATGATCTTGGTTATGTAGATTTTGTAACATTTGAGGAACAAAATATGGAAGATGAAGTAATCTAGAAATTAGTAACCACTTTTAGATAGCGAAACACAAAGGATGATGTGAGGTTACCAAAACCTGGGAGTGTGGAAAAGGGGCCCATGCTTCTGGCACGGGGACCCTGATGAGGGGCTACTGTGACAGGGCTGGGGAAATGGGAGAGAAGCATCAGGAACTGGAATGGTAGAAAAGACCAGGGATATAGCCACTTCCAGGGATCACCAGAAGAAAGAAAAACAAGAGAGGTAAAAAATAAGAACAATCGCTCCTCTTTTCACAACTGCTGATTTTCCACGAGTGGCTTCTATTAGGAGACAGTGCACTGGCAAAGGAACCTGGAAATGCAGTTTTTGCATTTTCAGCTCCAGCATTACGAAGTTGTGAAAATTAAATGAGTGTATGCATGTAGAACGCCTATCACAAAAGACCCAGTCCACAGATTGGAGGCATCTCCGATGCAGGAATCAGTATGATGAAAGATGTATTTTCAATCAATTTCAGCTTCTTGTCCCTGGTCGGATTTGTAGAGTTGCTTAAGGATGACCTAGCAGAGCAAGGTCAGATTTCAGACAGTATCTTTGGGACTATCAGATATGCACCATATTGGTCCTCTCCACCTCCCTTACCTGCGGGCTTCAGGGCCTCAAAACTCTGTTTCTCATCTAAGAGGAGCGATGACTTCCGATTGATCTGTTCCTTGTCAGAGTCATGTGTGAGATGGGAAACATCACATTAATGAATTTGCTCATTAGAACAATCCCTCCACCTTTCATCTTTCTTCCCTTTCCTAACCTAAATCTTTGTGTACCTGCACATGTATGTGAGTTCCTTCATTTCCAGCCACTACAGGACTCCTGAATGTCTCCACATGACATTTAGAATGTCTTTGTCCTCATCCCACACACATTCACTAGGCACAAGAGATTTCAAGGCATAATTATGCAATGGTTTCTTAATATTACATGAAGTCTATCCAGTACATGTGTATATTTAAGCAACTTAAAATTAACACCAACCATTAATACAGAGCAAATAAATACAAGCAGTCAAGCACATCTGGAGGATGAGTGTTCCCTTGCGTCATTTCATTCCTTTTCAGGGACAAGTTCAATGTAGTTATAAATTCCCTCAGAAAACTGAATCCCTTTATTATATTTTAACCAGTGGCAAAGATCAGAATTCCTAATAGAGAGAAAGAAGTTAAAGTAAACAAAACTAGTTCTAGAAAATATTGTGGCCAACATGATGAAACCCCGTCTCTACTCATAATACAAAAATTAGCCGGGCGTGGTGGTGCGCATCTGTAATCCCAGCTACTCTGGAGGCTAAGGGAGGAAAATCGCTTGAACCCAGGAGGCAGAGGTTGCAGTGAGCCAAGATTGCGCCACTGCACTCCAGCCTGGTTAACAGAGTGAGACTGTCTCAAAAAAAAAAAAAAAAAAAAAGGAAAGAAAGAAAAGAAAATATTGTGGCCACATCTAAGTTGTTATTACATATTTTTCTAATGGTTGTTGAAGGAACTCATGTTGGCTGTGCTTAGTTTCTCCATTTTATAAAGTCACCATTGTAATAGATTTTGAATGGAAAGGTGTAACCACTTAGTCTAAATAAAATGATCAGATCATTACTAATTTATTCGTGAAAATATATTCACGGAAAGGAAATAGCTGTGTATCCTTGGTGTGAGAACCTCTCTGAAGTCTCATTTGTTTCACCTGCTCCATCTGGAATCTGGCATTGCTGGCCAGTTCCTCACTGTCTCCCTGGATGCAGCTGCCAGTAGACAAACACTTCCTGCACAGCCATTAGACACACTTTGGTGTTCTTGCTCCATGGTGAGTCTGACTCAGCCTGACCTTGTAGATTGCTGGCCCCTTGACCTCAAGAACCTCCTTGCTCACTTCTGCCTTGCATGACTCCTTGGCTTCTAGATTCTCCACTTCCCGTGACTCACTTCTAGCTGCAAAATCCTTAGTGCCCAGCCAGGTTTCCAGGCACTGACCTCTGGCAGATCTGGGATGTTTAACCAGCAGCCTGTCTGGCTCTGCCTTAAACTTCTACCTGACTCCAACAGATTTCTTCAAAAACATTTTAAATTAGTATTCAAGTGCAAAAAAATGGGGCAAACATATTGACGCAAGTGACCAGTGTCAATGGCTGGCTAGTTGACTGGGGACAAAAGAACTCTCAGGATAGCTTTGCCTGGTAACTTCACTGAGGTCCCTGGACAACCAATGAAACATATCACTTATCATGAGAAGTCACACTTATATTCTCATTTAAATCTGTAGCTCCATCCCACATCTCTAGTTGTATTTTTCTCTGTATTTTCCTTATTTAGGTTAACTACTTGTTTATATCTTTTCTTGGTCTTTTAAACAACTTGTTGTAGTATTTACTTATCTGTTTTTACTTATGTATACTTATCTGTATATTGGTATATACTTATCTGTTATAATAAATTAATTTCATTAATTTTGTTATTGATTAATTTTATCTTCCTTTTTCTCTCAGTTATTTAGTAACTTCCTATTTCTCTTAGGAACATAGACTTTGTAACCAGACTGACTGCCCAGGCTATAAACTTGGCTCCACTGATTACTAGGCATGTAATCTTGGATGAGTTGTTTAATCCCTCATAACTCAGTTTCCGCACCTATGAAACAGGAACAATGATAAACTTACCTCATCAAGCTGATGTTTACACTCATGGCCACTTTGAAATTATAAGAATTATTAGAACCCACCACCAGAAATTGTTATTTAATGTCATCATTATAAAGCATGTATATTATGTTATCACAAATTTATTTTATACATATGTTGATAATCATAATTCAATTTTTTTGTAATTCTTTGTAATTTATTTTATGTATCTATATTTATTTTGAGATGAGCTTCATAGGATTCACCAGTCTGCCAGAAGTTTCCATGGCACAAACAAAGGTAACGTTTCCCTGCCTTACAGAATGGCAGAGAAGCAGGTTGCGAGGAACCTATATTCTGGGATTATTCCTTAGAACGCCCTTCATCATCTTCTCTCTTCTGGAGTATTACAAGAGAGAAATAAATTTCTCTCTTTGTGACTATTGTATTTTGAGGTATAGCATCAAAACACATACACTAACACCCTAAGCCTAAAACGTTCCATGCATGCAGATATCTTATTGCACTTTGAAAGTGAAAGCTGTTGGGTCTGTGTTTGATATTCTTGGGCTGCATTCCTCCCTGACCTCTCCACCCCCAACCAGTAGACCTTATTCTACCACCTTCTAACATTCAGTGTTTCCGATGAGAAGTACAATGCCAGTGCAATGTTTCTTTCCTTTGTAAGTACTTTATTTTTTTCCGGAAGCTCGTAACAACTTTCTCTTAGTGTTCAGACTCTAAGACTTTTGTAGTTGAAGGTATTTTATTATCTACTCTTCCTGGAATATAAAGAGCCTTGTCTGCAAACATGCTTTCATGTCCTTTAGATAATTTTCTTTTATATTTTTATTAACTATTGATATGGTTTGGCTCTGTGTACCCATCCAAATCTCATCTTGTAGCTCCCATAATGCCCACGTGCTGTGGGAGGGCCCCAGTGAGACAGGATTGAAATATGAGGGCGGAGCTTTCCCGTACTGTTCTCGGGGTTGTAAATGGGTCTCATGAGATCCAATGCTTTTAAAAATGGGAATTTTCCTGCACAAGCTCTCTCTCTTTTGCCTGCTGCCATGTGAGACATGCCTTTCACCTCCCACCATGATTGCGAGGCCTCCCCAGTGATGTGGAACTGTAAGTCCAATAAACCTCTTCCTTTTGTAAACTGCCCTGTCTCAGGTACGTCTTTGTCAGCAGCATGAAAACGGACTAATACAACCATTGTCCTATTTTTTTCTTTTAAGGATTTCAGTCATTTTCATGTTAAGTTTCCTGAATGTATCTTGTATTTACCTTAGTTTTTTTCTCAAATGGCTTTTAACTCTATTTTTGCTTGTATTTGAGATATTTCTTATACTTATTTGAGTCTCAAAACTGACCATCAACTATTTCAGTTTATCTATAGACCATTTTTAGCTAGAACATCATTTTTATTTTCCCTCTGGGAACTCTTCTTGTTTTGTTTTGCCTGTACTTGACATCTTAATGCATATAGTTGAAAGAGATGGAAAGCCTGCATGACAGAGGAACGATTTTGGCAGGAAGGAATTGTAAAAAAGGAAACAAATGAAAATGCTAGGAATAAGAACAATATAAGAGGGAAAAATACCTTCTATGGGTGGGTCAGCAGACTGGACACAGCAGAAAAAAGAATTAGTGGACTGGAAGTTAGGCGAATAGAAATTATCTAAACTGAAATACAAGGAAGCAAAAGAGTGAAGGAAAAAACAGCCCATAGCATTCAAAGCCTGTGGAAAAAAATCAAATAGTTTAACTTGCATCAAACTGGAAAGCCAGATATAGAAGAGAGGAAATGGGGCAGCAAAAATATGTGAAGAGATAATGACAAAAATTTTCCAAAATTAACGAAAGACAATAAGTCATAGATCTAAGAATCTCAGATAACCCAAAGCAGGAAAAATACCAAGGAACACACATGCACATACTCTTCCCAGTTAAATGGCTAAGATTTGAAGATTAAAACAAAAACAAAAACAAAAACTTGAAGGCAACAAAAAAAGAAATGTCACTTTTATGAATCAATCATAAAATTACAACTGAATTGTCTTCAAAATGCAACAAAAGCCAGAAGACAATATGAACAGTGTGTTAAATGGCTGGAATACACACACACACACGCAAACACACACATCACCCCCACCACCACCACCACCAACAGCAAATAACATGTCATCTAGAATTTTATTCTTTTCTTTTTTTGAGGTGGAGTTTTGCTCTTGTTTCCCAGGCTGAAGTGCAATGGTGTGATCTTGACTCACCGCAACCTCTGCCTCCCCAGTTCCAGTGATCCTCCTGTCTCAGCCTTCCAAGTAGCTGGGATTACAGGCATGCACCACCACGACTGGATAACTTTGTATTTTTAGTAGAAACGGGGTTTCTCCATGTTGGTCAGGCTGGTCTTGAACCCCTGACCTTAGGTGATCCGCCCGACTCAGCCTCCCAAAGTGCTGAGATTACAGGGGTGAGCCCATGCCCGGCCACTAGAATTCTATTCTTTAAAGTACGCTTTAATATTAAAAAACAAATAAATATATTTCAGGCAGATGAAAACTGACAGCAAACCTACACTATAATAAATTTATAAAGGAGTTTTATATTCAGAAAGGACATACTATCAGATAAAAACTTGATTCTAAAGAAAGGAATGGAGAAACTCAAATAAAAGTGATAGGCCAGTAAACATAAAATATATTTTTTTCTTTTCTCTCTCTTTTTTTTTTTTTTTTTTTTTTTTTTTTTTGAGATGAAGTCCCACTCTGTCACCCAGGCTGGAGTACAATGGTATGATCTAGGCTCAATGCAACCTCTGCCTCCCAGGTTCAAGTGATTCTCCTGCCTCAGCCTCCTGAGTGGCTGGGATCACAGGCACCCACCACCATGCCCAGCTAATTTTTGTATTTTTAGGAGAGATAGGGTTTCACCAGATTGGCCAAGCTGGTCTCAATCTCCTGACCTCAGGTGATCCATCCACCTTGGCCTCCCAAAGTGCTGGGATTACAGGCATGAGCCACCGTGCCTGTAATTTAAAAGATATTTCAAAATATCCTTTAAAAAGTTACCCTTTCTTTTATACATAAACATAATTAAATCTCCTTTAAAATCTATTGGTTATTTAAAGTAAAAATAATAAAATGTGAGCATGAGTTTTGTGGTAAACATAGAACTAAAATAAATGACAAGGACAAAAAATGGGAGTACAGTAATATACATATGTGTATATTGTTATCAAGTTCTCACTTTTTATGACACAAAATATTTTTTGAGTATAGAATGTGGTAAGTTGAAGATGCATATTGTAATAAGCTGACAGCTAAAAAATTAGCACAAAGAGACATAAATAAAAATCTACTGGAAGAGGTTACATGAATAATGAAACATGTTTAATTCACCCCTAGCAAAAAAAAAAAAAAAAAAAAAAAAAAAAAAGACAGAGGCAGATAAAAAGAGAAGAAGAGAGAGCAGAGTGGACAAAGAAAAATCAAACATAAATATGATAAACTTGAAAAATGATATATTAATTGCAGCAAATGTAAATGGACTAAACATTTAAAAGAAAAACATGGTCTGAATAAGAAAGTAAGATTTGCTATGTGCTACTTATGAGAAATTCATTAAAAACAGAAACAGGTTGAAAACAGAATGATTGAAATAGTCAGCATGCAAATACAAAAAACCATACAAATATTAGGCAAACTAAACTATAAGATAAAGAGTAAAACCAAAAATAAAAAGAATTTCATAGTGATAAAAATATCAATCAAGAAGGCATAATATTATGAAATGCATCTGCATCCAAAGACAAGGATCCTACATATATAAGGGAAACATTTTTAGAGAATTTATATGAATCTTCAACAGTAATTGGAAACTTTAGCTAGCTCTCCCTGTTATAAAACAAGTAAATAGACAAGATTAAGATTCAAACTACACTCTCGCCCAAGTTGACCTGATGGATATTTATGGAACCATACACCCAACACAAGCAGAATACATATTTTTCTAAAGTGCAGATGAAATATTGGCTCAGATAGACTACATGCTGTGTCATAAAACAAGTCTTAATATATTTCAAAGGACTAAAATTATACAGAATATGCTTGTGAACCACATTATGCTAAAGAAGAAACCAGTAGTTATAAGATTAGTAATACTTTTTTGGTATTTAAGAAATGGGGATCTTGCTCTGTTGTCCAGGCTGGAGGGCAGTGGCATGATAATGGCTCACTGCAGCCTTGAATTCCTGGATGTGAGTAGTTCTCCAACTTTAGCCTCTAGAGTAGCTAGGATTACAAATGTGCACCACTGAGCCCAGATATATATATTTTTTCCCTGTAGAGACAGGGACGTAGCTTTGTTACCCAGGCTAGTCTTGAACTCCTGGCCTCAAGTGATCCTCCTGCTTTAGCCTCCCAAAGCACTGAGATTATAGGCATGGACCACTGGGCCAAGTAATACTTTTAATTAACCTATGAATCAAAGAAAAAATCTTAATAGAAATTGAAAAAAATTATAAACTCTAAAATACTGAAAACAAAAATATAAATATACGAGGCATGCAGAAGAAGCAATCACTAGAAGAAAATCTACATTAAAATTATATATTTTATTTAAATATTATTTATAAATAAATATCATAGATATATATTAGAAATTTGTGTTAGAAAAGAGGAAAAAGGTAAAACTAATGACCATACTTTCACCTGAATAATTTAGAAAGCAAAGAAACAAATTAAAGATAAGGTAAATATAAGAAAGAAAATAATAAAAATAAGAGTGGAATTCAATGAAGTTGAAGAGAAAAAAACAATAGAGAATATTAACAAGGCAAGAATGTGATTCTTTGACAAAGTTAATCAAAATAATAAACCCTAGCAAGACTGATCAAGAAAACCAAGAAAATATCAGAAATAAAATATGGAATATTAGCACAGATCCTGAAGATGTTGAAAGGATAATGATGAGACACTGTGAACAACTGAATGCCAAGAAGTGTTATTGTTTAGGAAAAATAGACAAATTCCTTGCAAGATATAAGTTACCAAAACTGACTAAGATAAAACAGAAAATCTAAATAGCATGTTATTACTTTAAAGAAATGAAATTTGTAATTAAATAATTTTCCACATATAAAATTTCAGGTCCATCTGGTTTCCTTAGTTATTTTTATCAATGAAGAAGAAATTTTAGCAAATGAATCCAATCAAAATATACAAAGATATCGTATTATGATCAATTTGAGTTTTTCTTAGGAATCCAGGATTAATTCAACATCTGACAAACAGTACATTTAACCATGTTAACAAATTAAAAAAGAAAAAAATGATTATCCTAATAGAGACAGAAGCTAACATTTAACAATTTACTATATGCATAAAATTATCAGCAAATTGAGAATCGAAGAGAAACTTTATTGTATTCAGAATGTTAAGAATACTCAATTAAATAACAAAAAAGGCAAACAAACCCAATACAACTTGGTAAAAGACTCAAAAAGATACCTGGTAAAAGAATATATGCAAATTGCTAATAAGTATATGAAAAGGTGCTGAATATATTTACTCATTAAGACAATGCAAATTAAATTAATGTACCATGAGATACCTACCCACGCATCTACCAGAATGGCAAGTTATTGAATCACAGAGTGAAAACACCAAATTTTGCAGAGGATATAAAACAGCTGAAAACTCTGATGAGTTGGTTGTGGAAATGTAAAGTAATACCACCATTCAGAAAATTCAGTTTCTAAAAAAGTTAAATACACATCTACCCTATGGTTCAACAATTTTACTCCTATGTACAGATTCAAGGGAAATGAAAACATTTGTCTACCATAATCTTCATACAAAAAAAGTTCACATCAGTTTTATTTATCATAAACCCAAAACTAGAAACAATTTTGATTTCCATCAACAGGAAAATGGATAAATTATTTTATGTATACAGTAAGATACTCAGTAATAAAAAGAAATAATCTACTAATACATGCAACAACATGAGTAAAACAAAAATACTATGCTCAGTGATAGAAATCAAACACAAAATAGGCATCCTGTATTACTGCACTTATATGAAATTCTGGAATAGATAAAACTAACCTATAGTGATACAAATCACAATAATAGTTGCTTTGTCATAGGGAATTGATGCACAGGAGCACAAGAGAACTTTCTGGGGTTATAAAAATGTTTTCATATTGATATATGTCATGTCTTTGTCCGTTTTTTCTGCTGTAACAGAATACCTAAGACTGGGTGATCTATAATAAACAGAAATCTACTGGCTCATGTTTCTGGAAGCTGGGAAGTCCAAGATCAAGGGGCTGGAGTCTGATGAGTGTCTTCTTGCTATATTATCTTGTCGTGAATGGGCAAAGAGACAGGAAGGGAAGGAGAGAGAAAGGGAAAGAGAGAGAGGGAGATGGGGGCCTGAACTTGGCTTTTTATAATGAAATCACTCCCTCAATAACAGCCTTAATCCATTTATGAGGGTGGAGCCCTCATGGCTAATCACCTCTTGAAGCTTCCACCTCTTAGCATTGTTGAATTGGGGATTAAGTTTTCAACCCATCCTTTCTGGGTAGCACATTCAAACCACAACATTCCACCCTGACCCCCCAAATTCATGTCCTTTTCACGTTCAAAATACATTTATTCCATCCCAATAGCCCAATTAACTTATTTTATCAGCAACTCAAAAGTCCAAAGTCCAGAGTATCATCTAAATCAGATATGGGTAAGACTCAAGGCACAATTCACTCTGAAGCAAATTCCCTTCCTTTGTGAGCCTGTGAAATCAAAATGAGTTATCTACTTCCAAAATACCATAATAGGACAAGTATCAGATAAATATTGCCATTCCAAAGTGAGAAATAGGAGGGAGAAAGGAGTAGCAGGCCCCAAGTAAGTCCGTAACCAGCAGTGCAGACAAAATTAAATTTTAAGACTTCAAAATAATATTTCACTCCATTACTGCCTCCTGGACACACTGAGAGGGCAGTTTGGCCCCTATGTCCCCAGATAGCCTCTCCCTTATGGTGTTGCTGGGCTTAGCCCACGCAGCAGCTCTCATGGGTTGGAATCTCAGGCCTGCAACTCTCCTAACCTGATTTTAAACACTGGTACCTTTACAGTTTGGGGGTCTTGGAAGAGGGCCCATCTCTTGGGTTCCATTAAGCATTACCTTGTGGTAGTCCTTACCCCATAGGTCTACTTGGCATTTCCCTAGTAGGGGCTCTCTGTGGTGCCTCTACCTGTGACAAGTCTCTGCCTGGGTCCCCAGGTTGTCAGCAACATCCTTTGAAATCCAGGTGAAGGAAGTCATGCTAACACAACTCTTGCCTTCTGTACACCTGCAGAATTAGCACCAAATTGATGCCACGGCTTGTACCTTCTGGAGGAGTAGGTTGAGCTGTACCCGGGCCCTCTTGAGTCATGACCGGGCAGCTAAAGAGCACAGTACCAGAATGTGGGAACAGAGATTGTCAGTGGCCCTGGGTAGTGAGTCCCTAGCTTCTGAGGGTGCCCTAGACCTTTCTTTAGGCATGTTTCCTTCCCCTATGCCTTAGCGTTCTGGGACTGTGATGGTAAGGTGGCACAGGTAATCTTTGAAGTGCATTCAGAGTTATTTTTCCATTGTCCTGCTGAATAACCTCTGGATTCCTTCTATGCATACTAATTTCCTTATCAAATGGTTGTGCCAATTCCTTGGTTTCCTCTCCTTAAAATGCTTCGTCATTCCCTACCATTCTTCCAGGCTGAAAATCCTTCAAATCCCTGAGTTCTGTTTCTCTTTTAAATATAAATTCCATCTTTAAATAATTTCTTCTCATGTTTTACTATATACAGTTAAAAGAAGCAACGTAGCACACTGGATGCTTTGCTGCTTAGATATTTCTTCCAAAAGATACCCCCCTTAAATTGTACCTTCCACAAAGCCCTTGGTCAAGAACACAATTCAGCCAAGTTCTTTGTTACTTTATAAGAAGAATAGCCTTTCCTCCAGTTTTCAACACCTTGTTCCTCATTTCCATGGAAATTTTGTCAATTGCCTTTACCATCCATATTTCTACCAAAATTCTGATCATGATAACTTAAATAATCTCTAAGAAGTTTCAGACATTCACTACAGCTTTCCTCTTCTTCCAAGCCCTCACCAGAATTTCCCTTAATTCTCTATTCGTAGTAATAGTCTTTTTCCAGCCAACTCCTCCAAACTCTTCCAGTCTCTGGCCATTACGCAGTTCCAAAGGCATGTCCACATTTTTAAGTGTTTTTTTTATAGCTACACCCACTCTCCAGTACCAGTTTCTGTCTTACTTTGTTTTGTGTTGCTATAACAGAATGCCACATACTGGGTACTTTATAATTAATAAAAATTTGTTGGCTTATGGTTCTGGAGGCTGGTAAGTCCAAGATCAAGAGACCAGCATCTAGTAAGGACTATCTTGCTATGTCATCCCATGGAGGAAGGACAAAGAGAAGGTAAGAGACAGAAAAGAAGGTCAAACTCAGCCTTTTATATCAAAGTGGTAATAGTGTTCCTTCATGAGGGTGAAGCCTTCATGACCTAGTCACCTCTTAAAGGTCCTATCCCTTAGCATTACTGTACTGTTTCCAATATGTGCTTTTTGGGAGACACATTCAAACCATAGCAGATATTAGTATTCATTATATGTAATTTATGCATCAATTTAAAAAATGACAATATTAATTGTCTACTGTATGAAATGCACTGTTCTAAATGCTGCTGTAGAAACTCATTAAAGACAGTAGAAGAGAACCTTGGTTTGGTAAAGAAAAACAAATAAAAATACAGCTACTGACACTAATAAATACAATAACTGGCATATATAACTGGGATGATGAGTAGTATTTATCTTGATATAATGAGCACCTGGGAAATGTTGCCTGGGAAGGTAACAAGTGAGCTGAGTTCTGAAGAATGGCAAGGAGCAATCCATGGGATGTGCTGAATGAAGGACATTCTAGGCAGTGGCCCTAAAGTGCTTGGCCCATTTCAAAAACAGAAGAGAGGTTAATGTATCAGCAAAATATTGAGATAAAGAGAAAGTTGTATGAGCTTATGGAGATCTAGGTAGCTATCAGAGTCACAGGGCCTTTGGGGCCATAATAAACAGTGTAGATTTAATCAACATGGCCAGCACTTCTGTTTCTCATAGAATGGTAAGCACCATATTTACTTCCTTAAATTAAACAGTTCTTCAACCAAGAATTAAGTATGAAACAATAGGTTTCAACATTGGATAATATGCAATATAGGGCTGCATTTCCTGAAAAAAAGTAGAAAAAAAGGAGGTGAGCTGTATGATTTTCCAAGCTTATTGCCTAGAAGCAGTTTCCACTACAAGAAGCAGAAACTAAAACAGACACTGTCAGTCTTCCCGAGAAAGAGACAGAAATTAGAGTTTGGGGAGACCAATTTGGTGGAGTATTTTTGGCACAGAGTATCACAAAGGAGAGGGCTACAGTAAAAGAAACCACCATAGACTGGAAGAGAGAGCCTTCCTCAAATCTTTGGTTGTGTGCTAATCTCTGTATGGCAAGGAAAAACTGTCTTAAATCAAGGAAAGAACTGCCAGAAGGGAATAGATCAGACAATTTATGCAGCTCACACAGGATGGGAAGAATTTGTGCCAGGCTTAAAAGAACTCATAATACACAGATAATATTATAGAGTCTTCTGAAAGACAGCCTCTTAGTTAAAATACTTAAGTTAGTCCAAGATAAAGGCTGCTCTGGAATCACTTTAACAAAGCTTGAAAACAAACCTCAAAAGTATTAAACTTATTCCAAACAAATTAATTGAATACCATAAAAAATTTCAATCTCTATAAGGAACAACATTCAAACCCACCATCTAATAAGTAAAATACAATCTCTGGCATCCAATAAAAATTGCTAGACAGGACAAGAGGCCAGAAATCATAAACTATTATCAGGCAGAAAAATCAATAAATAGAAAGTCAGAAATGACACAGATAAAAGGATTTAGCAGAAAGAACATTTAAACACTGACTACAAATATGCTAAATATACTCAAGATTGTAGAGAAAATAAATAAACATGATGGGGGGGCATGTAAAATAGATTTAAAAAACAAATGGAATGTCTAGAATTACAATAATGTACTTCAAATAAAAAATAGACCAGATGGAATTAACAGATTAGGCACCACAGAAGAAAATACCTGTGAACTTGTAAGCATAAGAATAAAAACTTGTCAAAATGAAGCACAGAGAGACAAGTACTCAGTAAACAAAAAGAGCATAAGTGACCTGTAGGACAGCATCAAACAGTGCAACATAAGTATGGGAAGGAGAGACTAGAATGTGAGGTGAAAAGGGGAGGATGGAGAGAAACAGAAAAGAAAAGTCATATTTGAAATGTTTTCAAACTTGATAAAAACTAAATTTTAGATAAAGAAAATTAATAAAACCCAAGTAAAGAAAACCACACAAATACACATCATCATAACATTTCAGAAAACCAGGGATTGAATAAAACACCTTAAAGCAGCCAAATAAAAGAACAATACACATTCAAATGATGAAAGATAAAAATGATAGTAGTTTTTTTTGACAGAATCTATGCAAAATAGAATAAAATAAGGCAACTTTTTTAAAAAAGTCAAGAGTCAGAAATAGTCAAAAGAAAGAGAAATTAGTCTACAATTCTATCTATACCCAGTAAAATAATATTTATAATTTAAGAGTAAATAATCACTCATCTAGGGAAAAGAGAAACTGAGATAATTTAATTAGAAGTATTTTAAGGGAAGTTATTCGTGCAAAAGACAATATTAGCAGATGGAAACTAGGATTTCATAAAGAAATTATAAGCACCATAATAGTAAATATGTAGGAAAATTGAACAGAATAATATTGAGTACTTAAAAAAGTTGATTTGTTGTTTAAACCAAAATGAATAACAATGTGCGTGGCCCTGATAATGTATCCATCTATCTATAGAAATTAATGTAGGACAATCCCCTCCACCCCTGCTTTGCCACACGTGCGCGCACACACACACACAGAAGGAAGAAAATGAAAATACATATGAAATGGTATAACATCTGAAAGAAGATTGTGACATATTAAAAATACATATTCTAAACCTGCAGCATTAACTAAAAAGTAAGTAAACAAAGCATTTATCTAGTAAACCAATTATGGAGATAAAATGAAGTCAAAAAAATACTCAATTAAAAATAGAGGAAAATGGAAATAAAGAACAGATAGTACAAATAGAAAACAAATAACAAGATGATAAATTTAAACCTAGAAACAGTATTAATTAGATTACATTTTAACTATCAAAACACTCTACCAAAATAGCATAGATTATTAGATTGGATTTTTTTTTTAAAAAAAAAGCAAGACCCAATATGCTGTATACAAGAAACCGGTTCTAAATATCAAACCACAGATGAGCAAGAAGTAAAATAACAGAGAAAGATATACTATACTACCCCTAACATAAAGAAATGTAGAGCAGCTATAGTAATCACAAAGTAGGTTTCAGGACAAAAATTATTTCCAGAGTTAAGGAGGAACATTCCATTATGATAAAGAAGCCATTCATCAAGAGAACAAAATTATCCTAAATATGTACTCACCAAATAACTCATCAAATATGTAGTCACTCACTAAATATGTATGTGTGTACAGAGCTAAAACATATAGAAAGATAAAACTAACCAGATAAAAAGAAAAAATAATTACAAAATAATAGTTGGGCATTTCAATATGGCTTTCTCAGTATGTGATAGAACAATTACACAGAATATCAGGAATGATAAGACAACTTGAACAACACTTTAAAGCACTCTAAACTGATTTATATTTATAGACCAATCCAATTCAACAGTAGCAAAATACACATTCTTTTCAAGTACTGATGGACTATTAATTAAAGTAGATAACTTTGTGGGCAATGTAATATGTCCCGATAAATTTATAGTATGTTCAGTGACCACAATAGAATTATACCAGAAATCAATAACAAAAAAATCTGTATAATCCTCAAATATTTAGGAATTAAAAAAAAAAAAAACATTTTAAAGAATCCAAAGGTAAAATAACAAGTAAAATTAGAAATATTATACTAAATGAAAATAAAATACAACCTATTAAACTTCTAATATGTAGCATAGAAGTCATTTCATAACATTAAATGTTTATATTAAAAATATATAAACTAGAAACAAGAAAGAAACAAATATAAAGTTATCAGAATTAAGGAAATAATATAGGCAACAACAGAAGTCAAAGAAATACAGAAAAGCAATAGTAAAAATTAAATAAGCCAGGTTTTTAAAAAGACTAATAACATGGATGAATCTCTAGCCATACAGATCAGGAAGAGAAGCGTAAAGACATAAATTACCAGTAACAGAAATGACTGTGGGGACATAACTGGAGGACCTACAGACATTGCAAGTCACGAGGAAATACAATGAATAATGTTGTACCATTAAGTTAGACCACCTAGGACAGACATCTTGAAAGACACAACCATCAAGGCTCACTCAAGAAGAATTAGATCACCTAAATAGTCCCACATCTACTGAATTTGTAATTATAAATTTCGCAAATATTTACAGGCTCAAATGGCTTTACTAATGAATTCTACTAAATGTTTAAGGAAGAAGTAATACCAGTTATAAACAAACTCTTTCAGAAAATAGAAGAGCAGCGATCATTTCCTCGTACATTTTATGATGCTAGGATTACCCTGATACAATAACCAGGCGGAACAATCTCAAGAAAACCATAGAACAATAGCCCTTATTAACATAAACTCAAAAATTCATAACATAATTTTACCCAATTGAATGCAACAATATATATATTAAAGGATAATACAACATCATTGAATTGGGTTTAACTCAAGAATGGAAGGCTGATTTAATATCTGGAAATCACTGAATGCAGCCCACCTATCAGCAAACTTTTAGTTTTTAACAATACGAAACAAGTACCTCAATGGATGAAAAAAAATGTATTAGACAAAACATTGCACTCGTTCACATTAGAAATTCTCTGCATACTAGGAATAGAAGGACATTTCCTTGACCTAATAAAGGGCATCTAAGAAAGCCAGCTATTATTATACTTAATTAGGAAGATTGGGTATGATTTTGCAATTGAAAAAATGGCAAGAGAAAACATTTACCACCTGGAGAAGCTGGAAATGAGAAAACATCTTTATTTTTGAACCCAGCAAGTTGTGGCTCATTTGTGATATACTTAACAGTTTTGGGGGGTTTGTTGTTCTTGGTTTTGTTTTTGCTTTTAGTTCATCTCTCTCCTGTGCCATTTTATTATAGGCAGCTAGAGAAGCTGGGAGGCAACTTTCACACTCTGGAAACCTCTTTAGCTAAGTTATCTAACTCATTGGATACATTTCTATTTTTTATATTACTGTAAGCAACAGTGCTGTTAAAAGTTTTGCTGCTAGGCCGGGCGCGGTGGCTCAAGCCTGTAATCCCAGCACTTTGGGAGGCCGAGACGGGCGGATCACGAGGTCAGGAGATCGAGACCATCCTGGCTAACACGGTGAAACCCCGTCTCTACTAAAAAATACAAAAAACTAGCTGGGCCTGGTGGCGGGTGCCTGTAGTCCCAGCTACACGGGAGGCTGAGGCAGGAGAATGGCGTGAACCCGGGAGGCGGAGCTTGCAGTGAGCTGAGATCCGGCCACTGCACTCCAGCCCGGGCGACAGAGCAAGACTCCGTCTCAAAAAAAAAAAAAAAAAAAAAAAAAAAAAAAAAAAAAAAAAAGTTTTGCTGCTATATAGCAAGTATCTTTCCATCAGAGTCCAATAATCTTTCTCCTCCCTTTCTTTTATCCCCTCACCAGCAGCCTCCTCAAGGCCCTTCTAGCATCTGCCTATGGTTTAGCCCCAAAGCCAATGCCCATGTTTCTGTTATTGTTACAATAGCACCCCCATTTAAGGTACCCAAATCATTCTAGTTATCTACTGCTGTGTAATGAATTACTCCAAATTTCATGGTGTAAAACAAGTTATTCTTCATCATCATCATTGTGATTTCATGGTTTTAGGGGTTGACTGAACTAAACTAGGCAGATCTTACTAGGATCTCACATGTGACTGAAATCAGATGGTGGCTGAATGTGGAGTCATCTCAAAGACCTCTTCACTTATGTCTAGTTGCTGGTGCTAGCTGTCAGCTGGGGCCTCAGTGGGGACTGCAATTAAACAACCACAGCTGACCTCTCCATGTGACTTGGCCTTCACAGCACAGAGAGTAGTTTTCAAAAAGAAAAGCAAGAAGAGCGAGCCAGAAGGAATCTGTGTCACCTTTTCTACCATAGCCTGGGAAATCGTGCAGTGTGACTCCTGTCTGCGTCCCATTCTTTAGAAGCAGGTCTCTTATGGCCACTTATATTCAAGGGGAGAGGAATTCGGCTCCACCTCTTGATAGAAGGAGTGTGAAAGAGTTTGAGGACACGTTTTAAATCAACCACTTTTCAGCATAAACTAGAAAGATACCAACAGAAAAACAACAACAGGAACCCAGAGATTACACATATGCTCCTGCAAATTCCTGAGTACTCCACTGCATCTATTGCTACAAATCTGGGATCCAGATGGGAACCGAGGACACCATTGCATTAGGGGGATACTGTAAGACTTCCTCTTGGCCCTATATCCTATCCCTGTTCCACTTTAGGTCTGTGTACTATCTGTCTCGCTGCATCCTGTATCTTCCAACTCGGGGGCCTCTTAATTTTTCCATCCTCACAATCAAAAGGTACCTCTTGCTGTAGTTTCCTGTGATTCCCTTGGTCCTTGGATAAGAGAAAGCAAAGCATCTCTAGTGCTAAGGATTTATATCAAGTTTGCCTTCTTTCCTGCCCCTCTCTGATCCTGAATATTTATTTTCCTTGTTTCCACGTGTCCAGGCCCAGCTTCGTGCCTTGGCTACAAGACACAGGTACTTGTCTTCCCTCTCATTTTTTCCCTTTGTTCCTACCTGCCAGCTACAGTTGTTTTAAAGACAAAAGTGTCCATTTGATCCCTTTTCTTCAGGTCTGGGACTCTATCTGCTACTGTCAACATACCCTTTTCCTGTGCTCTGCCCACCTGCCAGGGAGCCAGGTACTGCTCACCTCTGGCCCTTCTATATGCACCACCTGCCTACCTGGACCTCCAGCTTCTACCTGTTGCCAAATCCCCTGGATGGCAGCTTCTGCCATCTTTTTGGACTTCCCCAGCTGCTGGGACCTCCTCCAAAAGACTATTGATATTCCAAGTCTGGCCCTCTCTCCCACTGTGTCTAGTTTCTAGTTCTGATGTGTCCCAAAGAGCATCTGACTTTCGCTTTAGCTGCCATTGCTTCCTTTTTGCTCCTATGATCCATGCCCCATTAGGAAAAAAAAAAAAAAATCATCTTGTTAGAATCAGACCGACCTTGCTGCTTCAGTTAGAAACTTATATGGTAATTAGCTCTATTTAGCCATTACATAATGTGTACATATATCAAAATATCATGTTGTAGGTGATAAATATACATTTTTTGGTTGTCAATTAAAAAATAAATTAACTAATTAAAAAACGTATATGGCCTCAAACTCCCTCGCCTTCTCTATTGCTTTATTTCTAAGAAAACTGTCTGCTCACTTTCCTTGACTGGTTTCTGACCTTTATTTCCTTTGTCTGTCTTTGGTTACCAAGACCTGCAAACTCCATGCACGTGGCCCAGACCCAGGGTTTCAAATCCTGGCTGCTCTCACAATTAAGTAGTTATCTGGTCCTCAATAATCAGACTTCATCTTGCACACTCAGCTTCCTGGCCCCTGTCTAACCAGTCCCACTAGTTGCTGGCCACTTCTGGCTGGGTTTTCTTGTTCTACCTGGAGATGATATGAGCAAGATAATTTACTTCTATAGTATAAACTCTATTTGTGCTATTTGTACATAATTTAGATGTGCAATGCATGAGACAATATAACATTTGCTCAGTTTTCCTTGACCTCTACTCCACTTAATGGAAACTTGAGAATTTGATTCTAGATTATTATATGTTGTTTTTGTTTCCACAAGACTGCTCAAAACTGGCATGAATTTTTGATGGGGAGAATAATATAGTTAGCATGTTTATAAATTAACAGTCAAGGAGGTGTACAAACCCGAAATTATTCCCATAGGAAGCAAGTTGCTGGCTCTGACATCGCTTCTCTTTCTTAGCTTGCCAGAAACAGATGTTTACAGTTCTCTCATTTGGGGAATATATCTAGGAGGAGGAATATTACCCTTGAGAAGTACAATATACTGTACATGACTTCTTATAAGCAAAGAAGTAGTTTATTTAAGCTTAGAAAAAGTACATGCTGACAACCTGTGCAAAGAAAGGAAAGAATGCCATAAAGCAATCTAAAAGCTTAGCCAGGACTCAACTTCATGGAATTTTTCTAGGCTAGTTGAAAGGGGCAATTGAAATAGTGCTTAGAGTGCCGCAGATGGAATTAGACCTAAAAGACCAAAGTCCTTTCGACACAAAGCCAGTACTTTCTGAAAAGTGAAAAATATCAGTCATCCAGCTGTCTGTTTTGCCCACATTTCACAAAGGAATCTAGTTTTTTTTAAACAAATAAAAAAACTTTCATTAAGCTGTTTTCACTTAAATCAAAAGGTATTTACAAGAAGCTTCTCATATACAAAACACTATAGATGCTATGTTTGCATATATGCATAAAAATGGTACATGACAGTTCCTATTTTCAAGGACTTGAAAATATAAATTGCTGGATTCTGAAACATAAGTCTGAAAAATAAGAAGTCTGAAAATGAAACTAGTTTGGTTAATTTCTCTACTACTGCCAGAAAATCTAGCCTACATTTTAATTGAAAGGCATTCTTAGAATAGATAGCTTTTTTTTTTTTTCTTTTAAGGTAGCACTCCTGATTTTGCTGGGGGTTGGATATCTGACATGCAACTCACAGAAATGTGTCTGCATTGTTGAATGAATGGAGCCATGCACATATTGGGAAAGAAATGGAACAGCTCAGAGGTTCCAATAGATAGGGAAAGAGTTGAAGCCACCAGAGCCCAGTGGTATGCAGCAATCAGAGATGGGATGACTCCCTTTGAACAAAAATGTCATGCTGACCTGGTGGAGAAGATGCCAGGATGTGAACTCTGCAAGTGGTATCTGGCAGCTGCTATCAAAAGGAGAGTCAATATACAATCAGAGTGACCTGAAACCGCCAATCACACACCACTGTCTTCAGGGACACAAAGCTCTAGCATTTTCAAGTATGCAATACTGTCCTCCTCTGCTCATCAAACAAGAAATACTTGGGAATCCTGCTGTCAGCAGGTGTCTTCACATAACCAGTTCAGGCACACTGAGCTGCTGGCCTGTGTGGCTTTGATGCCTGTGGACAGAGCCCTACCTAGCATTTGGGCTTGAGATTTGATGGTCATTAAGACATGTGTCATGTTTGTTCCAAATATATAATATACTGAAAGTTCAAGACCCTCTTCTGACCAGAAGTTTTGACAACGTTATTGCTTTACGGTGAATTGACTGAGTTAAGAATATGATCTGCCTAATATTTTCAGCTGCCAATGATTTAGTTCAGGGTCACCTCAGAGTCAATACTGTTGATCATGCTTGTCAAAATATCTGAGAGAAGAAAAGCCATATTTTATAAAATCATGAGTATGGTCTCACCCAGTAATTCTATATCTGTGAATTTATCGAGAAAGTTTGTGAAAACAGCATTTATGATAGCTAAACATGATATCAAATCGAAATGGTTATACAAACTAGGAGTGCTGTACTGAGGAAAGTTTTACAAAAATAGGAACTGTATTTTCAGAAAGAGATTTTTGCCATATAACGTTGAACCATAAAAGCAGATCACAAAGTTGTATTTATTCAACAAATATTTATTGAATGCCAGCCATGTCACTGTTCCAGGTCAAGGAGTACTACCAGGGATGAAACCAAAAACCAAAAACCAGAAAGTTCTTCCACTGTGGATATTACATTCCATGAGGAATATAATGTATTTTATAATGTTCTTTCAACTGTATAAACAAACAACATAAGCAGAGAAAAGAAACTGAAAGGAAATTGTAGTAGATGCTCCATCCGTATCCCTCACATCTCTTCACCATTTCTGTGCACACCATTCCTAGTGTGCTTTCCCTCCCAAAGCCAGCACCTGCGTCTCTGTTGAAAGACTTCTGCCAGGCTGGCTCCAGACTCTGCTTTGCCAGAAATGCCTGGGAATGTAGGTGCCTCAGCGGTAGCTTTTAACCAATGACTGATGGAAGCATGGTGTAAATATTCCATCTCCCTTGTCCAGACTGGGACATCTCTCTCTGTCCTGTGGATTGAGCCAATGTTACCCTGTGTACGACCTTGTTCACTGTCATACCTTTGCTGCTGGGAAGTTAAACTAAGACTATTATATGACCCTAGATGGCACATTAATAATAAGCATAGCTTACATTTATGGAGGGCCTCTTATGTTTCAGATTCTAACATAAATTCTATCTCTTAATTTTCACAGCAATATTTTGAGGTAATTACCATTATTTTCCTAATAGTATAGAAGAATATAAGGCTGTGTGCATTTTCTTTTTCTCCCTATGTTTCTATGTGCTTTCCGAATTTCTACCTTTATAAGCATACGGCCCAGGAACACTCATTTTCTGGAGTGCTGGCTTTAGTAGCTGCACCTGTGATGCACTTTGGGTAGCTTTAGAGCATTACTACTCTTATATTTAAATGCAATTATCTGCCCATCAACAAATGAAAAGATGATTACACCATCACCAAGGATGGCTCTTAATCTCTGTCAATAAATTCCCTTGTATAAGTGAACAAAAATTTAAGGGTTCAACTGGATTTCCACTATTGCCTTTGAAATTGGCTTCATTATCTGGGAGTTTTCGTTCAGCCTAGTTTAATCTTTCAAAGCCACCTTATTTTAAAATATTATCCTTTTATGTATTCTTCTGATTTTTCTTCAAAAGGTCCAGATTAAGTTATTTAAGTTAATGATGAATCGCCCTGGTCTTAATGTCATACTTGCATTAAGTGTTGTTAGAAAATAATTTCACCATCATAAGAAGTTTACTTACCCAGTCATCATTTGTCAAAGCTCATCACAGACCATTTTCTAACCATAATCTCTATGGCTTTTTACCCCATCCGTAGGACCAAAAGGCAAAAAGGCCTGCAAGTGAAATCGAACCACTCACGTGTTAATGAACAAGGTTTATTTGTGATGACTTAAGAGCACAGTCATCTAGGAAAGTGATTCTCGACATATCTCACAGTAGAAGTGGTGGACTTGAGCCAGGGCAACACTCTTTTTGTTAGGGCCTTAATCTGTATGGGGAGACATTCCTAAAGTTCTATATTACTTGGATTTTGGTCTCATGGAAAAGAAACCAACTCTTAATAGCTTGGGCAAAGCGAGCATTTAAAGAATGGTGAAATCTAAGGAAATTTTAAACTGCCAAGCCAAAGGGATAGGAGGGATGTGTCTGGGCCTCAGGAATGTACCTTGGCCAGAAATAAAATCTACAAGAGGATCCTGCATTCCTAAGAATAGTCTTGGCTTGGGTTATGGTATTTTCTTTTAACATATCTACATCTTTATGTTTAAACTGTATTTCTTATAAGCAGTATATAGTTTAGTTTTGCTTTATTATCCATTAAGACAGTTTCTTCTTTTTAACCATTCTTTGTTTTACATGATCTATATTTAAAATAACATCAAATTGCCTGATTTTAAAATCTGCCATTCTGCTATTTATTTTCTAGTTTTCTACCTATTCTTCATTGCTTTTTACCTCCTTTCCTAGCACCTCTCTTTTTACTTATTTTTAGTGTTCCATTCTATCTTCTCCGTTGTTTTGATTGGTATACCATTTTAGTTTCTTTCCAGTGGTCTCTTCTGAGTTTATAATATATATCTTAAATCTCACAATCTATCTTTGAAGAATATTAATACTGTTTTACCAATAAGTCTTACTTTCATTTTTTTTCCTCTCATCTTTTGTACTATTTTGGTCATATAGTTGACATCTATGAGTGTTACAAACCCTAAAACACATTATTATTATTATTATTGCTTTATGTAGCCAATTATCTTTGAAAGACATTTAAATTGAGAAAAATCTCTTTTATATTTACTCATATATTAATTCTATTTCCCTTTACATATCTTTCTGTTGATTTAAATTTCCATCTGATTTCATTTTCCTTCAGCATAAAGAATTTTCTTTACTATTTCTCTCAGTGCAGATCTCCTGGCCATTCATTCTCTCAACTTCTTTTAAGTGAAAATCTATGTATTTTACTTTCATTTTACTTTTCATTTTCATTTACTGGATATATAATTTCAGGGTGATGATTACCTTTTTCCTACACACGAAAATTCTCATTCTATTGTCCTCTGGCCTGCATTGTTTTCAAGGAGTCATTCTTATCTTCATTACTTTGTATGTAATGTTGCCTTTTTTTCCCTCTGTTTTGTTATAATTTTCTCAATATCTCTGGTTTACATCAATTTGATTCTGACATACCTTGAGGTGGTTTTCTTTATGTTTGTCATGCTACATATTTGCTGGGTATCCAGAATCTGTTGATTTATAGTTTTCATCAAAATTGGAAACTTTTCAGCTATTATTTTGTCAACTATGTTACAGTCTCTAACCACCCCTTTAAAGATAGTTACATAGTAACATGTATATTAGGCTATCTACCATTGTCTCACAGGTCACTAATTTCTGTTCATTTTGTGTGTGTGTGTGCATGCACCTACCTTTTCTCTCTTTCTCTGCTTCAACTGGATAGTTTCTAATATATGTGTTCAAGTTCATTGTTCTTTTCTTCTGTAGTAGTCAATCCACTCTTAAGTCCATTGAGTGAATTTTTAATTCTCAATGTTGTATATTTAAACTATAGAATTCCCATTTGGTAATTTTTATTGCTTTAATTTGGCCTCACATTAAGTTTCTTTAAAGTCCTTAGCATTTTTATAGCTGTTTTAAAGTTTTTAACTCTTAATCCCATTATTTATATCTCATATCTGACATTTCCATGCCTGTTTCTGTTTGTTTATTTGTTTTAATTGAGGGTCACAGTTTCCTGCTTCCTCATATGTCTAGAGATTTAAACATTTTGTTTGGTGTCTAAATTTTAGTTTTCTTTAAAAGGCATTTATTTTGGCAAACAATTAAGTTACGTTTAGATCCTCTTGAGCATCTGA
Source organism: Macaca thibetana thibetana (assembly GCF_024542745.1). Classification (NCBI taxonomy): domain Eukaryota; kingdom Metazoa; phylum Chordata; class Mammalia; order Primates; family Cercopithecidae; genus Macaca; species Macaca thibetana. The sequence continues at coordinate 23,340,446 of NC_065588.1, read as the reverse complement.
GGCTTAGGTGTAAGCTTTGCCAGGATGAGTCTAGAGTAGCCTTCACTCTAGAGATAGTTTATCCACGCAAGGAAGGTGTGACATTCTGGTGCCTCTGTTCAAGGCCTTGGATTTTCAACAAGATCTCATCACCTTGGCTTGTCAGAATACAAGCTGCCATTCTCTGCTTGGGTTCCATCTCCTTTCACCACGGTATTGGAGTTCTTCCAAGAAAAACTTGATCGCCTTGTTTGTTTTCTTACTCTCCAGGATCAGAATCTCGTTCTGTCCTTTGTCTAATTTTGGCAAATGAATGTTTTCTAAATATTGTTTCATTTTCCAGTTGTATATGATGAGAGAATGTCTGGTGTCATCTAGTCCAGTGTGGCCTGAAGTAGAAGTCCCACTGTAAGATATTTTAGCAAAGGAAAAATATGAATAAGTACAGTAACATTATTGAGGAAGATCACTATCTGAGAAATTTAGACTGCAGATTGAAAGGGGTTAGAATAAAGAAGGAACATTAATTAAGAAATGTCATTAATCAAGAAAAGAGACGCGATCTAAGGCATCAAAAGCAGAGAAAGGTTGAAAATCAGGAGATCAAAGTCAGCAATGCTTTAGGTAATTATTCGTTGAATTCCTTTATTAATAAATATTATTTATTGCCTGCCATATAAAAAGAATTTACTTGTTTATTCAATCATCAATCGCTTACTGACCTCTTATGTGCTAAGCATTGTGATATACATGAGAAATACTGTCTGCCCCACAGTGCTCACTCTGGAGAGCCGTGCTATCCAACAGAACTTTCTTCAGCGTCAGAAAGAGGAGCCACTAGCCATAAGAGAATAGTATAAATGAGAAACTGTGTTTTCGATTTTAATAAATTCAAATTCAAATAAATGCTGAATATTGCAAGTGGCAACCACGCTGGACTTCACAGCTCTAGAGGGATACTAACACACACAGAGACACATATTCACAAACACACAGACACACACATGATTATAATTAATCCTATTACTACTAAATGCAGAGTTTCTTAAGTTCCTATCAGAATCCAACACAGAACATCTAATGCTTTTGAGATTAAGGAGGGGAGAAACATGAAGTTGTTTGCATTTTAGTTGAGTTTTGAAAGAAAGTAATTTTTGCCATTACTGTGATAGCAAAACCCGCAATTACCTGTGTACCAACCTGATCGTAAATATGCTATTAAGTGCCATAAAAAATTATTTTCTTTGGCAAGAATTTTCTGAAGACTTAGAAATGCTAGGATTCAGAAGTGCTAAGTCAGTTTCTGAATCCCTAGAAGTCTAACTCAAAAGTAATCTCATGGGTCAGGACTTTATCCTTCTTAAAATTTGAGTCCTTCTTTACATGACCAAACTGCTATCTGGGAGTCAGTATGCAGGACTGGCATCTGGGCCTATTAACACCATATATCCTTGGCATAGATTTATAGGTAACATCTTCATCATGGACTGCAGCAGAGGTGATGTGTTATAAGTAGAGAGTCAGATTAAAAATTACTTTCTTTCTTTTCCTTTTTTTTCCTTTTTTTTCTTTTTTAAGACAAGGTCTCGCTCTGTTGCTTAGGCTGGAGTGCAGTGGGGTGAACATGGTGCACTGCAGCCTCAACATCCTCGGATCAAGTGATCCTCCCACCTCGGCCTCCTGGCCTCCTGAGTAGCTGGGACCACAGGTGCATGCCAACATGTCTGACTAATTTTTAAATTTTTTATAAAGATAAGATCTCACTATGTTGCCCAGGTCAGTCTTGAACTCCTGAGCTCAAGCAATCCTCCTGTTTTAGCCTCCCAAAGTGCTGGGATTTCAGGCATGAGCCATGGTGTCCAGCCTCAGATTAAAAACCCTTATTTGGCCAGGCGTGGTGGCTCACACCTGTAATCCCAGCACTTTGGGAGGCCAAGGCAGGCAGATCACCTGAGGTCAGGAGTTTGAGACCAGCCTGACCAACATGGAGAAACCCCGTCTCTACTAAAAATATAAAAATGAGCCGGGTGTGGTGGCATGCACCTGTAATTCCAGCTACTTGGGAGACTGAGGCATGAGAATCTCTTGAACCCAGGAGGCAGAGGTTGCACTAAGCCAAGATGATGCCACTGCACTCCAGCCTGGGGTGGGGAATAGAGCAAGACTCTGTCTCAAAAAAAAAAAAAAAAAAAAAAAAAAAAAAAAAAAAAAACCCCTTATTCCAAAGGTAGATTCTCCTTGTCTTTGACACTATTACTAGGTTAATTTCATTGGGATTGTAAAATAACTTTATATAGATCATCTAGGAGAAGTGTGTTTTCAGGGTGTTGTCTTAGAAGCTAAAAATAAAATTAGATTAGCAGTAATTAGTGAAGTGGGTGCAATTTCATACGTTTGGCTGTAATGATTTCCTAAAGTGGTTTTCTCTTGATTTGACTTTCCAGTGCATTGTATTCCCTTGTTGAAAGAAAATATGCATTCTGTACCCCCTACAAAGGCAATTTTAAGGGAAGTACAGTAAACATAAACTAATGTAATGATGGGCTACATAGAATGCTCTGTTTACATGAAATAAACCACTAAAAATATTCTTCACAGTAACAATGTGAAAGTAGTAATATTGTAGTCCTAAACAATTCCAAGCTATTATTTTATTTTGCATGATGTTGTTGGCAGAATCTAGTCTCAATAATTACTTCTTTAAGAAGAGGGAAAAAAACAATTTAATGCACTCCAATGCAGACTCTAAAAATATCAGAGAAACAAGTATACAAGGATCAGCCTATTAATAGCTGGAAACACTGTCAGTTGGTGGGATGGGACACACATTTTTTTCTTTTCTTTTTTTTTTTTTTTTTAGTGAGCCAAAATCTAGATTTTACTGTGGAGATATATACTTTGAATCTGCAGCACACTTAAAGGTGAGAAAAGGCTGTAAATGATTAAAATCCCTTGTTTCACAACACCCTGCAGGAGACATTAATTCTTCCAAGAGATGTTACAAAACCTCTCAGAAATTCTCAGATGCTGATTGATTCAATTATAATTAATTTGAGACATTAAATTAAGATGAGGCACTTTTACAAGATTGGTAAGAATTACACACAAACTAAATTATGATTTGCTATTACAATCACAGAAACCTATGAATCCTTAAACACGAGTTTGTCTAAATGTAGTAGGAAATGACAGTTCAGCAAATACGGTGCAATTCTGAAGAAGTCCCCTCAGCGGCTGTAGAAAGTGGTTTAACTGGCATCTTTTATATTTCACTCAGACCTACAATACATTCTGGGCAAATATTTAATGAGAGACCATTTCCTTGACACTTTCATTGCAACACTGGAAAACTCCAAATCCCATCAATTGGACATTATGAGTGAGATGGCTAGTAGACCTTTACTTATGTTTATGATGGTAAGACAAATGACTTAATAGAAGGGTAGGTGAGACTCAGGTGTCCGCGCCATAAACAGAGGTCAACTGACTATTTGTCCATGGATGAATTGGGAGAAAGACACTAAAGTGTGTAACAACTCAGTAAGCCTCTATAAGTTATGTAGCACCTGCAAATTCAATTCCTTTGTTCACTTTCTTTAATTTCTGAAGAGAACGTATTTTATTTTTCTTTCTTAGTGAGATACAGCTTACATTGCACAAGTAAGTATATAAACCTTACATGTGCAATTCAAAGAATTTTTTACATTTGTATATATCCATATACCCACCATCCAAACTGAGTTTACAGAACATATTAAGAATCTATGCCAACTTCTAGGATTCCCAGTCGATAACACCATTATTCTAATATCTAGCACCTTAGATTTGTTTAATCTGCTTTGGAACTTTATATAAATGAAACAATGCATGATATACTGTTCAGTATTTTGATATTTTCACTCAACATAAGTCCTAAGAGATTCATCTTGTTGGAGCATGGAGTCATTAATTTTCACCATTGTATAGTACTCCTTTGTATAAATATAGCATAATGTATTTACATGCTGTATTTTTAATGAACATTTGGGTTGTTTCCAAATTTTTGATATCCTTAGTAATGCTGCCATAAGCAATCTTCTATGTATCTTTTGGTAAACATAAACACTTATTTTTCTGGGATATATATCTAGGAGTGGAATTCTGGGATAAAAAGTAACATATATTTAGTTTTAGTAGATACTGTCAAATGATTTTCCAAATTAGCTATACCAACTTACACTAACACCAAGTAATGTATGAAGGTCCTAGTTGTTTCACATTCTCACCAATACTTGGTATCGTCAGTTGTAATTTTTAAATTTTAGCCCTGCGGGTTGAGAGGCATTGGTATTGTACTAAAATTTTACTTTGTGTTTCTCTGCTAGCTAATAATGCTGAACATCTTTACATGTGCTCATTTTCCATTCAGATATTTTCTTTTGCAAAGCTTCTATTCACATCTTTTGCTCAATTTTTAAAATGGGCAAAACAACAACAAAAACACTGACCAAAAAAGATTGAAACATACTTTTATTAAAATTATGAACTTTCTTCATTAAAGACAAGGTTAAGAGTGTGAAAAGGTGAGTCAGGTAAGATAAGAAATGTGCATATTTGAAATTTGACTAGGGTTAAATATGTTTTCACTTTCCATGGGTGATAAAGACAGGACTGTGTGCGTTACTTTCCCAGTGCTGCACATGGTGCTTGGCATAGAGTATGAGTTGAATGAATATCTGTGAATGAATGCATGGATGTGTGAGTCAGTGAATAAAGGAGGGGACCTTATTTAAAGGTATATAGATTAACACCCTCTAATGCACTATTTGATTTTCGTAAGGTTAAGAGTAAGTTCAATCTTAGCAAGAACGGGACTCTGAATGTGACTTAATAGCAATGTGAGAGTTGGCCCAAATGAAAACTAGTCCCTAGAGCTAACGCACAAGTTCCAGTTGAGTGAAGTCTGTCTCCCCAAAAATCTTTTATTGATGCCCTGGGTCACAATAGATATTCAGCCTAAGATATGCTCATGGCATTGTGGCAGTGGGTACAGAGTACTTGAGGGCTTCCTAGTCTACTGGAAAGAGAATAACACTGAAGTCTAATACCTGGACACTGCTACAAATAGGCAACAAATAATTAACTTTCCAGTTTTGATTTCAGTTTCCCCAGTTGTAAAATAACAGGGATCATCTATGGGCTCTCTGGACCCTACTTGCTCTGACATTCTGTCCCTGGAGAGTTCAGGGAAAACAGCTTTTATGGGAGAAACAGTACTAGCCATCCCTGGAGGTCAAGATGACCTGAGCAATGTACTCTGCCCAAGTCCCAGAAGGCTCACATTCCCTTTATACTTGATCCAAAAAGGCAGTCTTTTAAGCTGTCCCAGCACCTAACTACTCTATTCTGTAGGCTGAGATGAAAAAAACTCCAGACTTCTTTGGAAAGGGAGCCTAAACCCGAAACAACAATGCTCCTTGGATACAAGTAACATTTTCTTCTAGAAATAGAAAATGTCCTCTAGCTTAGTTATAATTTCTACAATCTGTTCTGCCAAATTTTTTTTTTGGTTTGTAGAACTGCTATTCGGAGTTCTTTTGGCCAAAATAAAAATCTAACGTGTTTGTATTAGCCTTATAATTTTCATGGGATGTCCCATTTAAGAACTGATAAAAAGGCTGTGATAGAAATCATGTATCTTTTTATAAAGAAGCTAATTCTAATTATTCACTTATTGAAAAACAATCTATACACTACTTTCTATTTAAAAATATGTATTAAAATAATTCATCATGCCATAAACATATTTTCTTCATTCTCACTTGAAAATAAATCTTTATTTTAAACAGCAGTTATCCTAGAAGATGTGATGTGTAATAGAACATGTAAATTAATTTGCCTCTAAAAAATTAGTTCCTCTATTATCACTCACCAAATTTAGTAGTAGAAGAGATCCCCTGGCCTGCATGACAAACCAATTTAGTCTCCCTGCTAGGAGACAGGGAAGATATATATGAATGGCATTCCAGTAACCAACCAAAAGCAAGATAGTAACAGCCCGGCTTATGCAAAAAGCATTTGTGTATCTGATTTCAAATGTGACTAATAGCAACCAAAGTAGCTCTATCACGAGAGGGAAGTGGGAGAATTGATGCCCAGTCCCTAAGATTTGTTTTTTTAAAAAAAGGCACTCAAAAATTGTGTCATGCTCTGCTGACAGTCTTAAATAAAAAAGATCTTACATGCTTGGATGAGCTCCATAGAAATGATGCCACACTCAAATAAGAGGGGACTTCAAAATGTTTATGGAAAATAGAATTAAAAGATAAAAATAAAAAATGTAAACTTTATTTCTTAACATAAGCTTCATCAAAGTCAAGACACTTTGGCAAGTTATGATATAATTTAGTTAATCTCTAAAGAACTGAGGGTGCTAAGAATTTAACTATGTCAGTGTAGTCTTTTTGCTACATTATTTACCGAAGAACAGTTGATGCATTTTAAAGACTTTTCAAAATTAGGAAACAAAAAATAGCCAGAGGAAGCCAAATCAGGACTGTAAGGTGTATGCCTAATAATTTCCCATAGAAACTCACAAAATTGCCCTTGTTTGATGGGAAGCATGAGCAGGTGCCCTGTCATGGTGCAGGACTCTGGCGAAGGTTCCCAGGGCCTTTACTGCTAAAACTTTGGTTAACTTTCTCAAAACATTCTCATAATAAGCAGATGTTACCATTCTTTGGTCCTGCAGAAAATCAACAGGTGACATGCCTTGAGCATCTCCAAAAAACTCTTGCCATTGACTTTGCTCTTGAATGGTTGGCCTTTGCTTTGACTGGACCATTTGCACCTCTTGGTAGCCATTGCTTTGATTCTGCTTTGTCTCCAGGATTGTACTAGTAAAGCCATGTTTCATCTCCTGTTACAATTCTTTGAAGAAATGCTTCAGGACCTTGATCCCACTCGTTTGCAGTTTCTGTTGAAAGCCCTGCTCTTGTCTGCAGCTCATCTGGGCGCAACCGTTTTGACATACATCCAGTGGAAAGTTGGCTCAACTTTACTTTTTCGGTTAGAATAGTGAATGCCGAACCAGTTGAGATGTCTATGGTGTTGGCTATTATTTCTGCTATTAATCACCAGTCCTCTTCAATTAGGGCCCAAACAAGATTAATATTTTGCTTCCAAATTGACACACATGGTCTTCTGGTGTGGGCTTCATCTTCAACATCAGCTGGTCCCTTCTTAAAATGAGTTATCCATTTGTAAACTGCTGTTTTCTTTGAAGTATTGTTCCCATATGCTTTTTCTAAAGCATTGATGATTTCACCATTCTTCCACCCAAGTATCATCATAAATGTGATGTTTGTTCTTGCTTCAATTTTAAGAGAAATCATGTTGCTTTGATGGGGGGACTTTTCAAACCATGTCTTATCCTTTTTAGTGCCTGAAACTAGCTACTGTTTAGACATGTTATAACAAATTAGTATGAGTTTATTTTTTGTGCCAAAACATTTTGAAATTCAGTTTTTTTCATAATACACCTTTTCCATGGATTTCTGAAGACCCTCAATACACTTGTCTTGAAACATCATCTTTAAACCCAGATAATGTTAATAATGATAGATGACATTTGCCAAGAACTGAACCAAGCACTTTTTAAAACATTACTTATTATTTTCAAACCATCCTACCACATAGGTCAGTATTATCACCAGTTTATAGATGAAGATGCCAAGGCATGGAAGGTTAAGAAATTTACTCAACATCAACAAGGAATAAAGTCTAAATATGAACAGAGGTAGTCCAGCTTTTAGCTATTTCATCTATGCTACATCTGAAGAGATCCCAATAGGCTCCATGGTGCAACAAAAATGCCGGAAAACTCTGCTATACTGCAAATTGTGAGGTGGAGTCTAATTTTCCTCCTCTACATCTAGGTGGGCCTTGGTAACTTTCTTTACCAATAGAATGTTGTGGAAATGCATTCAGGGACTTCTGAGGCCAGGTGATAGAAAGCCATGTAGGTTGCACCTGGGTCACATGGAGCTCTCACTGTCTGGATTCTGTCTCCCAGAGCCTACTGCCACAGTCTGAGAAGCCCAAATCCCATGGAGTGGCCATCGGAAGGTACTCCTGCAACATCCCCAGCTCATCTACCAGACGATGGCTAGTGTCAACCGCAAGACGTTTCAGTGAGCTATGTGAGACATCTATTAATAACTTAGCTGAGCCTTCAGATGCTTGCTCTCCGGGCTGTAACCACATGACATGTTCTCAAGCAAGAGACACCAAACTGAGCAGACAACTCAAGCAACCATGAGAAATAAAAATATTTGTTTGGTGCCACAAAGTATTAGGATGGTTTATTACATAGCAAAAGGTAAATGAAAGAGTCTTGTGTTTACGAAGGAATTATATGTTAAAAGAATATTTAAAAATTGACTGTTTGAAACGCAGAATACATTTCCCCATTGTAACAATGTTACAAATAGTTGTAAGGTTCCTAGAGCAGTTCACAAAGGTCTATTTAGCTCACAACGTAGCTTAAATTGGCAATGAAAATAGTAACAAATGATACTGTTATTAATACAAGACTAGGAATTAAACAGATTAAAAATATGAGAGAAATTAGAAGTAGTCTGAAAACATTTTACATTAATTGTATTTGAAGGGAAAAGAATTTAATTACAAGAGATAATTTCCTTTTGACAGGTATCTTTCAAGATGTCTACAGATTAATGGCATAGCCCTTCATTAGGCTGAAACTACAAAATTTATGGTTTTTCTCAAACTCATATGAACCATAATTAGAGGTATAAAAGGGCTGTGTATTAAAAAGAAGAAGAGAGATAAAAGAAAATGTTTTATTGTTGCTTAATAACAATGAGAGACAAAAGGGAAGAATTGGAAGAAAGAGAATGCAGTGGGCATTTATAGTTTTTGTCACATACCTTTTACCAGGGAAGAACTACCCTGACTTTCCTTTGAGAATTATCTTTTCCTCCACTCTGAACTCCTATTATGTGGTTTTAGAGAGCATCATATTTACTCTCCGGGAGCCCCGAAGGGACCTCATAAATCAGCCTGTTCCCCACCCACGACCAATAAAGGTGGCTGAGCCAAAGTTGGGCCATTTTAGGCCAGTGAAAGCAGGCTGAGCATGAAAACCAAGCAGTGAGATTGTGAATTCTGCAGCTGTTGCAGGCATCATATAATGGAGAACGAGAGCCGAAGACAGAAAACAGCACAATGCAGAGAACAGAACCTCATCAAGCTGAGATACAGAGAGAATCATGTCTGGCTGACAGTGAGATTCTGCATCAAGCAATACCTAAAAGGGTTTCCTACCACTGAACTCCCCATTATGTTAGCTCAGAAATTCTAGTTTGCTTTAAACCAGTTTAGGTTGAGTTATTTGACACTAGCAGCTGAACATGTTCTGACTCATTGTATTCCTTATGGTAAATAATGCCGGCTACTTTAAGAGACAACTTTCCCAAATTCATGGCTTTACAGTAAATGTTTGTTTTCTCATTCATATCTCAGTCTAATGGCAATTGTTGGGAGGGCTCAGCTCCAGGTGGTCCTTAAAAGACTGGGCTTGTTTTTTGTTTTTTGTTTTTTTAATGTCTTGACCTCTTCCAGGTTCTCGTAGTTTTCTCCATGTAGGTAGTAGATGGATACAGAAGATAAAGAAGATATGATTGTGGAAAATTTTTATGGGCCAGGCCTGGGAGTGTTGCATTTCACTTTCTCTCATACTCATAGGTTAGAATTCAGTTCCATCAAACTGCAGGAAAGTCTAGAAAATACAATCCAGTTACGTACCAGGAAGTGAAAAAAGACAGATATTCACAGGCACTAACAGTACCTGCCACAGTCTAAACTCCTCATCACGAAGTATCTTTTAGCTTCCTTCTGCTCATACACTAACCACACTCATCCCTCTGCAAAAGGACGCAGCCATGTCATTCTGTCTGCGGCCTCCTGGTGATGTTACCTTACCTCTGTCAAGCCTGTATACAACTGGCTGCTTTGATTTGATTACCTGTGAATTAAAAAGACACGAAATCTAGTTTCTCCTTTTCCACACAAACCTTATTTGTAAGATGGAAAGGGGGGCAATAAAAACTCCTATTCAGGGAGTGAAAAAATGGAAAGCATTTAAAAATTCTACTGGGCACACATTCAAGAAATTTATTTGATTAGACCCTGATTCTGCTCTTTCAGAAGAACTCCCTTGTCAATTTTTTCCCTTGGCCTCTGATTCACCTTCCCTGAAGTTGCTCCTTGTCTATCATCCACCATGGTTTCGTCTAAAGAGGGGATTGAGAAGCATCCTATTCGTGAGGATGTACCAGTCAGTACCTCACCGAAAAACAGATGGTATGCTCAAATTAGGATAATTTAAGGGGGATTTACTTATAACAGGACTATGTACAGAGGGGTGGGAAGGGGAAGGGAAGCAACAAGGATAACCCACGCTTAGTATCTGTTGAGCTTTTGACACCCCTAGGTCCTAGAGTTTGAGAGAACAGAGTGATTAGCAGAATCCAGAAAAAAAAGAATCTCTTGTAGAGAAGCTCATTCTGCAAGTTTTGGCCCTTAGGAATGATGGACATCCAGCCTAAGACAACCATGCTGGTAGGGAACCAGGGGAACAAGCAGCCTAACTTCTCCTCTTGCTTTCTTCCAGTCTCTTGGTAGGAGAGATTACTCCTTGGTGGCTGCCCTTCTGTTTTCTTCTTCCTCTTGCTTCTCTCACCCTATCTTGCTCTATGAGGGCATACAGGAAACAGAAAAGAGGAATCTTACATGATTCTTCTTTTGGAGGAATCATGCATGATGGCGTGCATGGCAATTCTACTTTTAATTCTGAAAAATATTATAGATTAATCTTAGAATAAAGAGATTGTCTAAATATAAAATGTAAAGAAACATGAATTAAAAAGGAAAAACAGATGTAGCATTCCAGAATTGACTATGTGATGAAAATATGGTGCGAAGTTAGGTGTTCAAATAGAGAAGCTGAGAGTTTACAGACAGGGCCATCTTTGAGATACACTGATTTGATCGCCACCTAATTGTTTTAATCATGCTTCTCTTTGGTTAGTTTCACATAGTTCATGTCACATCTAACCTCTCACAAAAAAGACACAGATTATGATTCATCTACTTCCAATTAGCATATTTATTTCTGCTAGCTGAAACACTTCTGACACCCTGTGAAAAGGAAATTCTTGAAAAATTTTTGCACATAGCAAGTCTGTCCACTTGGAAACACATTTGCGTACTTTATATTTTTATATGTTTTTCAGTTTAAAGTGCTTTACAAATATAATTTCAATTAATCTTCTCAACACTATAACATAGTTAGTGTGATTTCTATTTGCACTAAAATGAAAGTGAGGCTTGGAGTGGTTAAGTTACCAACCCAAGGATTCGGGAAGGGGGTTATGGATCCAGGCCTCCCCTGCACTTGTACTTCCTGATATCAAACTTTGCAGCACAAACTTGTCTCATTGTCCAGAATGCATGATGCGTCGCAACATCCAGAAATGTCTCCAGAATTGGGATATCAGCCTGCCCCAGACCACACTATTAGTATTAGATCTGCTCACATTTGCCAGTCTTAATTCTTTCTTCTGTGGAGGCTGCTAGACCTGCTTCTTGGGTCTCTCTGTCAGCAGGCAAAGAAACAAATCAATTGTTACTTCTTTAGTGCCATGCACATGGTATTCTTTCATTAAATGCCATTAAACTGAACTTAAAATTCCCATGGAAAAGTTAGCACAGGGCCACATTTTTACAAAGAGCGTCTCTCTCCTTCTCTTGCTTATGTGGATCCTGATCATAGAATTCCTCAAAAAACTTTTCCACTCCCATTGTGTATAGGCCACAATTTTTAGCTTTATATTCAGTACTCTGAAAAATCTCATTCAAACCTTTCTTTTCAACTTCAATTTTTACCACTATTGGGAACATCTTATTTTCTACTCCAGCCAAATGTCTCCCAACTATATCACAGAAAAGAAATCAAAGTCCATGATTCCAGAATTTTGCTTATTCCCATGCCTCCTGCAGGAACATCCTCCCCTCTGAACTCAACCAGAATGCCTGAGTTTCTCCAGGGACTAAGGACAGTTATTATTTTCTCTCCTTGTATCAGAGTTCAGCCTAGGAAGCAAAAACCACCCCAGATACTTTCACAGAAATGGATTAAATTCAGGGAAATAGTCAGGAGAGCTGGAAGATCAGGAGGTTGCCTCTCAGTTATTGATTGTAAGGTCACACCATTTTAGCTGCAGTTCAGCAGTGAGGAAGTTACTGCTATAGGAGCTTCTTGTGGTCACCAAGCTGGTGACGATGCATTCAAATGCAAAGTAAAGATGATTTTGATTAAATTAGTGATTAAGTGCCATAATCTTTTGCAGATTTAATTGTGAACCGGTGGATTGGAGAGAACATTTAACTTCGATTTGATTCTTTATTATTTAAAAATAGTTTAGTAACAAAAGTAATGAATTCTAAGTGGAGAAAATACTCAAACAATACAGAAATTTATCCTTTCAGGACCTCCCCCATTGAAGTCCACATCCCTGAGGTGACCATGGTACATAACTGGCTTCCAGCTTTCAAATCTTATTATGGAAATATACTATAAATACACACATACACCCCTGCCCCCAACACACACACACACACACACACACACAGTATTTCTGCCCCCAAACAGGATTATATTATAAACATGACATTGACAATTGTATTTGCCACTTCACTACATAGGACCTCTATCTCTTTCAGTGTATATTTTAAGGGCAGTGTAGTATTCCATTCTGCATGGTGCTTTACATTCAGTTTCTCATTTTTGTATTATAATTCACAGTTTGCAAAGCATCTTCATATTCATCATGTCATAGCTGAAAGCTTTGTTCAAACAAATCTGGGCTCAATTCAATAAAAAAGAAGGAATCAACAATCACTTTTCACATTAGTACTCTATGTACATATGACCTAAGAACCCAGAGGGGACTTACTGGCATGGTCTGGATTTGTTGGTATTTTAAAACATTTTTGTGAGTGACTCAATCAGCGAGAGAGCAAATGGAAATAAGGTTTCAATTTGTTTCTTCTTCTTCTGTGATCCCATTGAGTTCCTGAGCACCAGTGATGAAGGGTAGATTGAATTAGACAGCCTAAGTTTGACCAGAAGACTAAATTTCCCCTGGTGACTTCATCTGAGCTGTGACACTTTCCCTGATTTCATAGGGAGCTCCTTGGGGACTGAGAGTGAGTTGAAAAGCTGGCTCAGTGTTTGCTGAGAGTAAATCTACTTTATGAGGCAGCTATATGGGGGAGGGGAATGTTATTTTAACACCTCTCCTACTCAGTGCTCTAGTGGAATGCTCAAGGTCCCAGCCTCTTTTTGTGCTATTTAAGCAGCAAATGATTTTTTACACCAGGAAGACTCAACTCCTTTAGAAAAGAATATTCTTTGTATTCCTATACCCTTTACTAGAGATTCTTAAGATCCTTCCAGATGCAAAGTGCAGAGTTGTCTATTCAGTACCATTTGACCATCTCTCAAATAGCCTGGTGTTTAGTTTCAAGCCATTCATCATGGCTTGAAATACAACATAAGAGGAGGCAAAAGTCCTAAAAGGTGTTTGTCATACTTGAAAAACACACATAGCATACCTGAAGGGGCCCTCTCTATCTTCTCTTGCTTTCTTTCATTGGCCCAATAGCAAGCAGTAGTGATACACAACTCTGGCCCTCCCAAATCTCATGTCCTTCTCACATTGTCAGAGGCATTTAAACTAGAGCAACTCCATCTTGAATAGGGTCTGGGTAAAATGATGCTGACACCTACTGGGCTGCATTCTCCTTTGCCCACTTTTTGATGGGGTTGTTTTTTTCTTGTAAATTTGTTTGAGCCTAATACCATAAAAACCCTAGAGGAAAACCTAGGTAGTACCATTCAGGACATAAGCATGGGCAAAGACTTCATGTCTAAAACACCAAAAGCAACGGCAGCAAAAGCCAAAATTGACAAATGGGATCTCATTAAACTAAAGAGCTTCTGCACAGCAAAAAAAACTACCATCAGAGTGAACAGGCAACCTACAGAATGGGAGAAAATTTTTGCAATCTACTCATCTGACAAAGGGCTAATATCCAGAACCTACAAAGAACTCAAACAAATTTATTCCTTTACTTTCTTAACAAACTTGCTTTTAATTTACTCTGTGGAATGATCTTGAATTACTTCTCACATGAGATCCAAGAACCCCTCTGGATTGGGACCCTTTTCTGGTAAGAGCATCGAAAAATACAATCATACCTTCCCAATGGCCATCCAAAGTCTTGATTCATTCCAGTGTGAATTCAAAAGTCTAAAGTCCCAGTCCAAAATCTTATCTGAGACTCCTCTCCTTCTACCTATGAATCTGCAAAATGAAAAACAAGTTAGTTATTTCTGAAATAAAATGGGGGTATAGCCATTGGGTAAACATTCTTATTCCTAGAGGGAGAAATCAGAAAAAAAGAAAGGGGCTACAGGACCCATGCCAGTTCAAAACCCAGCAGAGCATCCATCTTAAAGCTCCAAAATAATCTCCTTTGACTCAATGTCCCATACCCAGGGCACATTGCTGCAAGGGGTGGGCTCCCAAGGCCCTGGGCAGCTCTGCCCTTGTGGCTTTGCAGGGATCAGCCCCAGGGCTGATCCTGCATGTTGGAGTTGAATGCCTACAACTTTTCCAGGCACCAGGTGCAAGCTACAGGTGAATCTACCATTATGGGGTCTGGAGGATGGTGGCACTACTTCACAGTTCCACTAGGCAGTGCTCCATTGGGAAATCTGTGTGGGGGCTCCAATTGCGCATTTCCCCTTGGCACTGCCTTAGTAGAAGTTCTCTGTGAGGACTCTGCCCTTGTAGCAGACTACTGCCTGGGCACCCATGCTTTCTCGTATAGCCTCTGAAATCTAAGCAGAAGCTACCACGCATTCTTCACTCTTGAACTCTGCACACTCACAGGCTTAACACCACATGGAAATCACCAAGGCTATGGCTTGAGCCCTCTGGAGCAGTGGCCTGAGCTGTACCTTGTCTCCTTTGAGCTGAGGCTGGAGCTGAAGTGGCCAGAATGTGGGGAGTAGTGTGTGAGGCGGGGCAGGGCAGCAGGGCCCTGGGCATGGCCCACAAAACCATTTTTCCCTCCTAGGTCTCTGGGCTTGTGATGGGAGGGGCTGCAGTGAAGGTCTCTGAAATGCCTTTGAAGTCTTTTCCCAAGTGTCTTGTGTATTAGCACCTGGCTTCCTTTCAGTTATGCAAATATTTCTAGCAAGTGGTTGCTCCACAGCCAGCTTGAATTCCTCTCCCGAAAAAGCTTTATCTTTCTCTGCCGCATGACCAGGGTGCAAATTGTCCAAACTTTTATACTCTGCTTTCTTTTTAAATATAAATTCCAACATTAAGTCATGTCTTTGCTCCTGCATCTGAGGCTAGGTTGTTAGAAGCAGCCAGGCCACATCTTGAATGCTTTACTGCTTAGAAATTGATTCCACCAGATACCTTAAATCATCACTATGAAGTTCAAACTTCTACAAATCCCTAGAGCAGGAACACAATGCAGCCAACTTCTTTTGCTAAGGCATAACAAGGGTGACCTTTGCTCTAGCTCCCAATAAATTCCTCATTTCCCTTTGAGGCCCCATCAGTCTGGCCTTCACTGTCCTTATTTCTATCAGCATTTTGGTCACAACCACTTAACAAGTCTCTAAGAAGTTCCAAACTTTCCCTTGTGTTCCTGTCTTATTCTGAGCACTCCAAACTCTTCCAACCTCTGAGTAATTTTTTGGAATTACTCAGTTCCAAAGGCACTTTCACATTTTCAGGTATCTTTATAGCAATGCCCCACTTCTCATTACCAATTTTCTTTATTATGCTGTTCCTGCATTGCACAGAATACCTGAGAATGGGTAATTTGTAACAAAAGAGATTTAATTACCTCACAATTCTGTGGGCATTACAAGATGCATGGTGCTAGCATCTGCTCAGCTTCTGGGGAGGCCTCAGGGAGCTTACAATCATGATACAAGGTGAAGGGGGAACAGGCATGTCACATTAGGAGAACAGGAGCCAGAAAAGGGGAGAGCAAGGTGCCATATACTTATTAACAGTCAGATCTCGTGAGTGAGTCACTCACTATTGTGAGGATTAGCACCAAGAGGATGGTGCTAAACAGTTCATGAGAAATCTCTCCCATAACTCAATTGCCTCCCACCTGGTTCCGCCTCCAATACTGAAGATTACAATTCAACATGAAATTTGGGTGGGAACAAATATACAAACTTTATCAACAATGGGGAAAGGGTTCCCTATTCAATAAAACGTTCTGGGATAGCTGGCTAGCTAGAAGCAGAAGATTGAAACTGGACCCCCTACTTTAGATCATATATAAAAATCAACTCAAGATAGATTAAATACTTAAATGTAGCCAGGTGTGCTGGCTAATCCCAGCACTTCGGGAGGCCAAGGCAGGTGGATTGCCTGAGGTCAGGGGTTCGAGATCAGCCTGGCTGACATGGAGAAACCCCGTCTCTACTTATAATACAAAAGAAAAAATTAACCAGGCATGATGGCAAGTGCCTATAATCCCAGCTACTTGGGAGGCTGAGCCAGGAGAATCGCCTGAACCCAGGGGGCAAAGGTTGCAGTGAGCTGAAGTCATGCCACTTCACTCCAGCCTGGACGAAAGAGTGAAACTCCATCAAAAAAAAAAAAAAAAAGTAAAACTTAAAATTGTAAAACTCTGGAAGATAACCTAGGAAATACAATTCTGGGCATAGGCCATGGCAAAGATTTTATGATGAAAACACCAAATGTAATTGCAACAAAAACAAACATTGATAAATGAGACCTAATTAAACTAAAGAGCTCCTGCACAGCAAAAGTAACTATGAACAGAGGAAACAGACAACCTACAGAATGGGAGAAAAATATTTGTGCGCTATATATCCCACAAAGACCTAATATCTAGAATCTGTAAGGAAATTAAACAAATTAACAAGCAAAAACGAAACAACCCCATTAAAAAGTGGGCAAGGACGTGAACAGACACTTTTCAAAATAAAACATACATGCTGCCAACAAGCAAATGAAAAAATGTTCAACATCACTAATCATTAGAGTAATGCAAATCAAAACCAAAATGAGATACTATCTCATACCAGTTAAGAGTGGCTATTGTTAAAAAGTCAGAAAATAACAGATGCTGGTGTGGTTGTGGAGAAAAGGTAATGCTTGCACACTGCTTGTGGGAATAAAAATTAGTTCAGTTGTTGCGGAAGGAAGTTTGGTGATTTCTCAAAAGAACTTAAAACAGAACTACCATTCCACTCAGCAATCTCATCATTGGGTATATACCCAAAGGAATATAAATCATTCTGCAGTAAAGACATATGCATGCATAGGTTCATTGCAGCACTATTCACAATAGCAAAGAAATGCAACCAACCTAAACGCCCCTCAGTGGGAGACTGGATAAAGAGGATGTGGTACATATACAGCATGGAATACTATGCAGTCATAAAAAAGAACAAGATCATGTCCTTTGCAGGGACATGGATGCAGCTGGAGGCCATTATCCTAAGGGAACTAACATGGTAACAAAACCAAATACTGCATATTCTCACTTATAAGTAGGAGCTAAACATTTAATACACATGGACAAAAAGAAAGGAACAATAGACACTGGGGCCTGCTTGAGGGTAGAGGGTGGAAGGAGCATTAAGATTAAAAAAAACTGCCTAATGGGTACCATGCTTATTATGTGGGTGACAAAGTAATCCGTACACCAAACCCCTGCGACGCACATATAACAAACCTGCATATGTACCCCTGAACCTAAAATAAAAGTTTTAAAAAAGGAAGGAAGCAGAAAATTTAGTGTGTGGTCAAAAATGCTCAGAGAACATTCCAGGCCTTTCATATGGGAAGAAGGGCCGGACAAAGGAAGTGAATGAACATCAAAAGAAGGGTGGAAGGAGAGAAGTATGTGAACTGTGGTGGCAGCTTTGATGATGACTTCACAATTCCCAAAGACTATCTGTGTGTGGGTGTGTCATATCCATGTTGGAAAGGGCAGAATTGTGTGTGAAACGCTCTTTCTAGTAACATTGTAACATCTCAGGATGACAGGACTTGAATTGTTTCACTTTGACTAAATGTGCAGAAGAGAAAGCTGCCTGGAGACTATTGTATTACACACAGCAGTGAGGATGGCTTATGCTGAAAGGTAGGAAGTGTGATAGATGAGAAAAGCACTGGTGGCATTTTGCCAGCTCGCGATAAGTATCTGGCACATCTGCAGCATCACCAAGAGGTCTCTGATTTAGCAAAAGCATCATAAAGATATTTGGTGTCATAAAAGTAACACTTTATTTAACCTTCTGTACAAACTTTAGGAGCATTAATCTGTCACAGTAGGCTCCATCTTGTACATGTAAATGGATGAGACTCTGTAATCAAATCCTAAATGTGTATTTGTAGCAATACGGCTTTTCAGAAGAATGTATGATGGGAAGCAACAGACGGAGCAGGGGACAATTAAAGAGATAGCACCGTGCTCCACGAGACCTTTTACTCCCTGAATGGACTTTCCCAGGACTGCACTGATTTCTGAATTTTTATCTTTATTTACCAGCCAGCATAACTTTATTGGGACCCCACAAGGCCTCTCCTACTCTATCACCTGCAATGGAGACTCATTTAGGCAGAGAGAAACCTCGCAAGTATGTGATTGAAGGAGCATTCTGATTTCCTTTCAATACCAGTTCCAATTACGGATTGCAGATCTGTGTTCAAAATAGTTTGGGTCTGAGAATGGTCCTAAAGAGAAAATGCTTTGTGATTCTTAGACTTGAAAAGGGCAGGCCGCAGCCTCAGGTCTTGGGATTTCTGTTCAGGGCTGTTCCCACCCATATCGTCCCAGAGAGGCATTTACAGATGTTGCCAGGCCCACTGGATATCTGCCAGTCTGTTTGGAGCTTATGATTTATTGAGACTTAAATTTCAGGAACTAGAAACAAATTCCTCTTGACCAAAACCAAAAACCTTAGATTGCTTTTGTATAAAATATTCATTGTCGGGGGTTGGGGCAGAGGAGAAAGGAAAAGCTTTAGATTTGACTTCAGATCAGAAGAACAAGAATGCATTAAACGATACTGATGTGAATAATATCAGCACATTTTCTTTTTAAAAATCTTTGTAAGATTTGCATATGTATTTATTGTGCAAAGCATATGCATCTTGCCTGGAATATATTTCATTGTGTAGCATATGGTTCCTTTCAGCAAAGGATCTTAAATGACTTTAACAGAAAGAACTCCTCCTTTCATTCACTCCCAGAGAGAAAGGTGCTATTTAAGAGGCAATAACTCTTTCCTAAGGGCTCCACTTAGGCCCTTAGTAACCAACTTGTAACTTGCATGCCCATCAGTTTTTCTCCCTTCACTCTCTCTTGGCAGAGCAGGCTAGACTTAACTGCCCTAGGCAACCCCGGCCCTGCAAATTCATAACAGAAAGCAGAAGCATCTCTTACTCACAGTTTAGAGGTGGGGCTCCTGAAGGGAAATCTAAAGGAATTAGAACCTGGGATACCATTATCCAATAGAACTATAATGTGAACCACAAGTGGAAGCTGCATATGTAATTTGGAATTTTCTAGTAGCTATATTTTGAGAAAAGTAGAAAGAAACAAGGAAAATTAATTTTAATAATACATTTTATGCAATCCACAATATTAATATAATTTTAACATGTAATCTATAAGAAATATTAATGAGATATTTTACATGCTTTTTTGGTCTTGTAAATCCAGCATGTATTTTATTCCTATAGCACATCCTGCCATGGACTAGCTACATTTCACGTTCTCAGTAGCCACACGTGACTAGTGGCTACTGTACTGCATAGCAGAGTTCTGCGGAGGATACTAAGAGTGAGCTGGAGAATTCTATCCAGGTGAATATTATTTTACAGGGCAAAGGGCAAATATCAGGGACTGAGATGATGATGGTAGCTGACAGTTACTATTTATGTTACTTTTTTTTTTAATTACAATTTACTACTTCTATTACACTTGTGAGTTGTTTGAGTATTTTACATGCATTTATTCAATTGTCAAAAAACACTAAAAGTAGGCAATGTTATTTCCTTTTACAGATGGGGAAGCTGAGGCACAGATATAGATACTGAAAGAGTGTGGAAGAACCTTGTAGACGAGAGGAAGGGGCAGCAGGTGGTGGCGACAGGTGAACAGGGGGACTATCTACACTTATGTGAGCAGTGAATCGTTCTGTGTTTTCATGTATGCATGGTGTTGAGTTGGTTGGAAAGCTGGGTCCATTGCATCAGCTCTGCTCTACTACATGATCCCTGAGCCATTGTAAAATTAATGCATTTCTCTAGGCAGCTAACTTTCAGTCAAAAAGCTAAGTTGGAAGAGAAACTGAAGATAAAAAGTTTTGAGAACAAGTCTCTACAAACGAAAACTATATTTGGAGATGATAACATCCTCCATCCTTAGTCTGGAGTATAAACATTCTGTGACAGTCTGTGTCAAGGCTACCGGTGGGCAACTTCCTCCCACAAACCTTTGAATGTGCATTATGGCCCCCGGGGTAGTGCCCTTAACAACACTACATTGGTACTGCTCAGTGATGTAATAAGAATATCCGCGCTTATCTTCAGGCTGCTCTGGTCTAGGAAAATAAAGATCACCCAAAATGAGTAAGGCAAAGACCTCAAGTGGCCCCATACAGAGGGTAGATAGAATTTATGCCACATAATTTTAACACAATGTGACAGAAGTATATCTAAGACCCATAGCAGTAGAGAAGAGGAAGACTGGGAGAAAGGTGAGGTGGGAGAGGAGCTGTGCTGGGGAACAAACAAGGCAGAGGTTAACAAGGAGCAGTAATTCCAAGGAAATTGTGAAGTTCTCCCTGAGGCAAAGTGGGAGAGGCAGCCCAGAGATGTTGTCCTCCTTACTCATCTTATAAATTGTGCTGACAGCACACTAGCACTTTTTAACTGAGCAACACAAACACACGTCCAGTCAAAAACTGAGTCATTTGGCATTCACAACATGTTTACGTGCCAAAACATGCCTGACCGGCATTACTCTTTTGCACACCAAAATATAATGTATATTCAGTCTAAGAAGCAATAAGGAGTGGTAAAGTTTTTTTTTTTTTTTTCTTCTTCTCCTTCTTCTTTCAATGGCAGCACTCTGGCTCCACACCCAACATTCTGTGCAATTTATACGTGGGAAAGATTGGAAAGGACATGTGACATCAGTCTGGCCCACACGTTGCAAGGGGAATCTGCTGGCAAATTGCACTGTTGATCCTGCAAAACTAATTGAGATGGGAACACTCTCCTGTAAGATGATATCCTTTTGTTTTTACAATGCCATTAGGGGTATGACATGAATATCCCAAAGTACATTAGGAACGTGAATTTGAAATTCAATAGAGAAGAAGGGGGAGAAACAGGTAGAGGAAAGGGAAAGACAGCGTGCCGTTTCTCGAGATGTGACTCTTAGCACCTTTTTTGCCTTCCCAAGAAGCACTGAGTATTGATAACAATTGTGAAGACTGTGAGGTCTTTCAGTATTTTGGAGAATATTTCACAAAGCAAATTTCAGTCATGTAAAATGGGTAAACATGATGTGAAATGTATTAACACATTTGGTGAATTCTGCAAATACATTTTTACACAATTAGCTTAATTATTTAGATACATATTAAACCTTGCTTGCCTCGAGCAATTTAACATGGAATATAATTTCACATATTATCACAAGAAAACACATTTATAGAAAATCTGCATCTCTCCTTTCATGATCACACTTCCACTTATCATTATTTGAGATATAAATAGATAGTTTACATTGCAGGGATGATGAACACTGTGTATTTCCAGAGAAACTGTCTCCTAACCCAGTGAACACGTGGTCCCCTGAATTTTGGTCTGTTCATTTGTTGCATTGAAATAGACCTTGGTACCGTTCCATCGGTGATATGATAACAATATCCAAAAGAGGGTACCATATCTCATTCAGAAATTAAAAGATTTGTTTTAATTTATTTTGGAGGGAGGCTAAAGTGAAGAGCAGACAGAACTAATTCAAAAAAGAATTGCAAAGGAGGCGGGGATAATTGTAGTTCTGCATATGTGCGTGCTTTTAAGGCAATAGTCGTTACTTCTACTTTGAAAATCCTGCTCCATAGCCATTGTTTATTGTCATTGCATTCATATTTTCAATGAACTGTGTGTAGTAGAACTTCCTGAAGGTGCAAATTATTTTTGGAAGTCCCTTGTTTCAGTCATCTTCCCAACAGAAAAAAAAAAAGGGAGTATTAATGATAGAAATACTGGATGTGTGTATGGTGATTAAAAGATTTTTTAAAGAGCTTCCACATACATTATTTTATTATGAAACAGCTTGATGATCTAGGCAGTGTTTAGTATTGGCAATTTGCATTTGGAAAAACTCCATTTTACAAAGGGAGAAAATAAATCATAGAAATAACTTGCCATAGTCACTTCAACTGTGACCACACAGACAGAAGTATTTTTATCTAATACGTTTTTGGCATTTTACTATATGACAAGCAATAGCATTTTGAAGCAAAGGGGAATACACACACACATGTGCGCGCGCGCGCACACACACACACGCACACACACATCTTCCAAAAATTATCTTTAAAATTTCCAGTTATGTAGATTTGATCTCCAAAGCAATCGCTTTTTTTCCACATTATGTAATTTAAGAGCTTCTGGGGGTGGTAAAATGAGGAAGTTCTCTGAGGAGATGGATGGTCGAAGGGAACAGCAGCATGGTGGCCTCCGAAGCCGAGGCCACTGCGAATCTAAATAGCAGCCTGGTAGCCTGAAAAGGTTTCCTTTGAGGGTAGAAGCCAATCACACAGACAGAAAGACCCTTGACTCCATTTGTGTTACTTTTCATTTAGAACCACACTAAAGGGGACGAGAACGACGTCTCTGCAGTGACTCTGGGCACGCAGCTAGCAATGAGTCAAGGAGTCAAAGCAGGACTCTGTTAGATAATAGAGAATCTGAAAGAGGCCTGGGGTCATCAGGATGAAGAAATTTACCTCACAGACTTGTTCTCGGCGCAGGTTGGTGTTCATGTCAGTTTAAATCCTTTTTCACTCAATAGCTGAGCCTTGAGAAGGGGCTTTAGCTGCCAATCTGACTGAGAGTTGACATCTCAATTAGGAAAGTCTCCGTTCAGTGATGATCCAGGAGTGGAGGAAAGAAGAAGTCAACGACCTTCACACACCCAGAAAGGGCGAGCCCAGTGCTCCAGGGAGGATGAGTCATTGCAGCCCACCCTTGACATTCTCGTTTCTAATGCACTCATTTCCTACAAACCTGAGAACTCATGACTTGAGGTCTTTGTAAAACTGTTAAAGCCCAATTTTCAGTCTTGCTCATCTGGAGGAAAAAGTTCCTTAGTCAGTAAATGAGGCTCGCTGACCACCCAGCATCCACCTTCCACTATGGGTTACTCTCTCCTCCTCACCCGGGGATAGTATCTCAGAGGAAGAATTAGGAAAAAAAAAAAAAAAAAAAAAATCTCTCTTTGTGAAAAATGACAAGTGTGGGGCGGGGGCAGTGGGGGTGGGGGGCAGGGGGCAGGGTGAGGTAGAGCCTGTAATGCTCTAGATATTCTATTTGCTGTCTTGCAGTTAGGTGGGGTTATGTGGCTGATCCAGTGGAATGTGTGTGGAAATATATCACTTCTGGCTGCAGCATGAAAAGCTTCAGGTGGGATTCTCAGTTCCCTTCCCCTGCAATGGCAGCTGAGGAAGGCCTGTGTTTCAGAGGTGCAGCTACGGGATGGTTGAACCTCCTTCAGGCTGGTTCCCTGAATGACCACGTGGAGCTGAGCCTCTCACTAACTCACACTGCATATGTCCCATAAGGCGGAATAAGTCTATGCAGTGTTAAATCACTATGATTTTAACACTGTTATCTCAGCGTACCCTTGACTTTCTTAACTAACACAACAGGAGAGCTAAAACTTCAGTAAGATTCTTAAAGCAGTTAAATATTGTAATGAAGACCCATTAGAAGCCTATAAAAACACATCTATAGTAGCAGATTTGAGGTTTGGCCTTTTCTGTTGCTGCTCCTGATGTAAAGTATTCAGCAATGAAGAGACAAACTGAAATGATATGTTCATTAGCAGTGCCTTCTGGAAGACTCACAACATCTGATTGGTTGCCAAGTTTGGTATTTTAATCACTAAACATATCAGAAATCTGTCCCTTCTCTCCAATTCTACTAGCATTGGGTTAAACTCACCTTGCCTTGTCGAGGTTGTGGCACTCACTCTAGTTACCTTCTAATCCACAGGCCTCGTTTCAGCCCAAGTTCTTTTCACTCATCTCTCAGAACCCGTTCAAAAGTTCCCATTGCACTCCAAATAAAGTGCAAAATACTGAATATGGTCCCAAAGGCCCTAGGTAATCAGATGGTAGGAATGAGAGGCAGGAAGACTGTCCCACTTAACCTACCCCAATGTCCCAAATGGACTCTTAGGGCAAATTTTTCTGTGGTTTAGCTGGCTATTGGAGGACTTAAATCTAGGTTCAAAACAGAATGTTTGGCAAAGAGCTATTTGGTATCTACCAATACCTATTTCCAAAACTGAGGATGGGGGAAGTGGAAGGAGATAAAGATATGGTTGTAATGAAATGGATCAGCATTCATTTAGGTCTCATGCCTCCAAAAACTGTAGCCATTTTGTCAAAGTAATTTTCCAACAACTCACTTGGATCTTGTGTCTTCCGTGTTTTAAGACTGTCTGCTAGTCTTCTGTATCATTTGAGGCTTTGTGTGACGTAGCGCTACCAGGCATTCCTCTTGTTCCCCTAAATGCACCATGGTCGTTCACAACTTCATGCCTTTATATGTGCATTTGGGGTGTGGGGAACTAGAAGACCACTTCTCCCTATTTATTTTCTACTATTTTCATCACTTCCAACGCGCAACTCCAATGTTACCTTCTTGTGAACACTTCCCTAACTCCCAGAGTTAATTGAGCTCTCACAGTAATCAGTTACTAGTTCAGCACCAGAATTGACCATGTTGTGTTATCATTGATAGCATTATCTTTATGTCATATCATTATCATCATATGTTACATCATATCATATTATGTCCTTTTATGTTTCTCTCTTCCTAGACTGTAAGCTACATGAAGATAGAAACTCCGTATTGTCTAGCTCAGTATCTTTCTTCCTCAAACCCACGGACCAGTTCTAACATCGAATACGGATCATAAACTCGCAGAAGAAAATGCTCTTTCACCCACTTTTCTTTTGGAGATTGTTAGAAGAGAAAGTATAACCTATTGAGATAGATATATATACATACATATATCTATCTATATAAATATATATGTTTTATCCCTTTTTTTGACTGTTATCCTGAATGATTACAACACAAAAGCATATTAATAAACGTCACTTACAAATGACTTATTCCTAGAAAAAAATAATCTGATTACTTCACTCAAGGTGCTGTTTCTGGGGTTCTCCAAGATCCTTGAATGCCAGGAAGAGTCCAAGAACAAAGTGCTGCTGGGTACCAATCTAAGCAATAAAAATGGTGCATCTGCCATCTAGTGGTCATCATGTGTAAATGCACCTGGACTTGAGCAAAGAAGTCTCAAGGGGCATCCCATAGCGAACAGAAAGTAAAACTAACACCTGTAAAACGAATGCCAATAAAAGTAATAAATACTTGTCAACATGGATGGACCTCCTACTATGTTCTAGACCTGTGTTAAGGGTTTGATATGGATTATTTCATATTTAAGACAATAGTGTGAAGTAAACCCTATCTTTATACCCATTTTAGAGATGAAAAGTTTGAGGCACTGGAAAGTTAAGGCTTCTGATCCAGCTAGCCTGACATCAGAACCCACATCCTTAAAAACTGAATTATAATACGTGGTGGTCAACTGAGCTGAACTCTTCAAGAACATCAATTTCTGTTAAAAGATGTAGTAATTATTAAAATGTGTTTACAATTTTAGAGTTGGAAAAATACGTTCACAATGTCTTTTATCTTTTCAACAGCTCCATTATCATTATCTTTATGTTACAGATGGATAAACTCTCTTAAGATAAATGAAGTAATTGTTTAAAGTCTTAAAGCCAGTAATTGATAGAAGTGGATTCAAACTTGAACTTTAGTCTAAACTCCATATTGTATCTGCTGCATTGCTTTTCAAGTATAGTGATTGAAAAATGTTACAAAATGTTTTCATAAGCTTTTTTTTTTAATACATTTTTATTATTCAAGTGTTCGGTGCTCCAGTCTCCTGAAGGTTGAGTAAATCTGGGGCTTTACTCAAGAGCCAGATTTTGAGTAAAGAGCCAGGGACTAGCAAAGCACAAACAGCACTGAATCACAAACTCTCTTATCTCCCCTCTGCTGTGCTAAGCCCCCATCTGCCAGAACATTCCATCTCACCACAAATCAAATAACCAGCACCAGATTCCAGACACAAGGAGCAGTCTCTCATTCTTTAAGCTTGGCTCACATATCCAGTTTAAAATATGATGTTTTAGTTTTATTGAGAACCACCAAATCACTGATTACCATTTCTTCCCAATGTTCCAATCCTCTTAGAAAATCTGCTTAGACAATGGTATGGTCAGTCAATGAAGAAGCTGAGTAGCTCCTGTGCCTACTGGTGCTCAGATCAGGACACTATGTAACTGTAAAACACAAATCTCAGCTTCTAGTTATAGGATCTGTTCTTTCCCTTCATTGAAATGCTTTCTCTGTTCATTTTGGCCACACTTCAAGCTTTCCCATCCATTGTCTTTCTTTTCAATACATCTTATTCCTTCTTTAAAATATTTATTAAGATCCAATTATGGAGTCCCTAACCTCAGGAAGGGTGCAATCTAGTAGAATGATATATAAAAATGAAATTAATAGACAATGCCAGGTGCAGTGACACTCAACTGTAACCCCAACTACTCAAGAGACTGAGGCAGGAAGATCGCTTGAACCCAAGTGTTCAAGACCAGCCTCAGCAACATAATGACACCCTCATCTCTAAAAATTAATTATTGAATAGACAAGATAATTAAAGATTGTGCTAAGTCACAAGAAGGAAATAAACAGCTGATATGATGAAGAGTTCACAGTGCAGGGGAGAACCTGTATTTCTGGGCATTTGAGCTGAAGTCTGAATGTGTAAAGAGGAAGGGAAGTGGGGTGAAGCACAACAAGTGGGATTGGCTGCTCAAGCCCGGCTCAGATTTACTTCTAGGGACTGCTGTCACCGCATGCATGCCATTGATCTCCTTCCTACCTTTTCCTCTTCCCATCTGTCCTCCTGACCGCTTGGCATTTGTAGTCCATCAGGACACATCCTTACAAAGATTTACACATCCCTGACCCTTGGGTTTTGTGCATCATGCTTCCATTTAAGCTCCTTAAACCCCTATTTTCTAAGTTCTTCCTGTTTACACCTCTCTTGACAGCCTCAGCGTGGTGGGGTAGGTTAAGAGGAAAGCAGCAGGTAGATTTTTGTGTGAGAGAAAGGAAACAGAAAGGGGTGAAAATATCTGAAAAAAATGATTCTGGATAGACAATGGGTATGAATATAGATGGCTCAGGGCAGGTATGAGTTCTATGATCACAATAATGGGAAGTAAAATGCTCCAGAGAATAAGAATTTTGAATGATAAAAACTTGCTGTTCTCTTAGCACATGGGTGACTTTAAATTACTTGCATTTTGTGACATCAGATGAGAATTAAACTCTTAAATATTTTGCGGCCCACAGAAATCATCATTCATCACAGCAGTGACAAGTGTGTGGGTTGTTCTTTGGTGAAGTGCATAGAGCCTCAATTATCATCCCTTGATAGAGAAGGGATTATGTGGAGAAGGATGCAAAGTGTCTCTGTAAAAGAATCGTCTTAAGTCAATAATTTGGTGCTCTGTGTGTTTTCCAGTTTCTTTCTAATCCCGCTCAAGAGACAAACAAACATTTTTAAAAGACCAAAATATACTCATTTTTCTTTACTCTTCTTAGGCTGGCAGAGTCAGAAAATCCTTCACAGAAGAGACAAGCTAGATTATATTCAACCTCACGCACCGTCAACACAGTTGTCAGCCATGTAGCATGTTCATTACAGTGACGGTAGAAGAAGCAAAGTGAACACAGCTGGATCTTCAGATCCCAGGTCGAGTCTGCAGGGCTGGCTGTTAGAAACATCATCTTTTCATTTATACACTGAGAAAATTTGATCTGGAAGTCATTGAGGGAGAATATGGAAGCCCCATGATGTCACTCTTATTGAGTGACTTTTCTATTTCTGAGTTTTGGTCAACACAACTAGCAATACAAGCAAAATGATTATCAAAATAATATTTATAGACATACAATTACATAAGTCAGAAATTTTATAGCAGATATATTTCTTTCAGATAATTTATACTGCTGAAACATTTTTCAAAATAATTAATTCCACACTTAAAAAATGTTATATATTCTTTCCTCTTCATTACCACCAAAAAAACCTCAATGTTTTTCTTTTATGGAAAACCACTGTAGCTAAGCAAAACTCACCATGAAATAAATGAAATTATTAGTTATAATAACAGCAGTAAAAACAATTACTCTAATTGTTTGTCTTTTATGGATCTTTGGTTAAGGATTGAATTTTATTGTGTTTGTTTTTAAATGCCATATTTAGAATTATTTGAGATCTTAAACAAGTGGACCTTTGTTTCTGTTCCAGAAGTTACTGAAAACCAAGCCAAAGTATTCCATATGCTTCTTTTTTACTTAACTACTTAATTAAACCATTCTACTGAAGCAAAGACGATAGTTTCATTCATTCTTTACTAGCTAGTGAATTAATTGATTCTCTTCATAGAGGACATGAAGTTGAGGTTTTGAGGCAAGTTTTCTGGAAAAAGAATAAATATAATATCTGCATATATGTGTCTTTCCATCTTTCTCACATCTTTCTCTACCTTCCATAATATAAAGTTATAGAGAGCTGGCACTGACCTGGTAACATCACAAAATATACTTTTTATATTCTGGAAAACTAGATCAAAGTAAGAGTGTCTTTGGATTGCTTCTTGGATTCTGTAACTGTTTCAAGACTCCATTTGATGATGTCACCTTTTCGTCTCATCTAATTCCCAGTTTTATACAATGGAAACATTCTTCAATCAATAGATTCTAAAACACCTTTGCTCACTTCTCATACAACAGGTCAACTCACTGAATCTTTCACCTTGAGCTGCTATATCCAATTCAGCCATTTCATTTTATTAAGACAAAATTTCTTGAACATATTTCGAATCTCCTGACCCACTCTATTATTTTTTTCTTCATTGAGCTCCTGTATTTGTGCAAGTCATTATGAACCCTAATTAGGACATTAAAATCCTCCACAATGATTCTCTTTTTGTCACTGGAATAGAAGAGCTATCTCTTGCCACTTCCCCCACACTGTCCTTTAAAATACTTGAAGGCACAAAATCGCATGCTCAGCTTATGCAATGTTCTTTATCTTTGCTGAATCATTATATAAGGGGCCAAATCTTCATATACTGTAAACTGTAAAACAGCTACAATATTTGGTAGGTCCACTTGCGTCAGTTGTCTATTTTAGAAGTTTGAAATGAAGATGCTTTAAAATACTCAGCTATGCATTGCCAAAAAATTAAGAAAACAGACTCAGAGAAGAAATGTACTGCATCTGACAAGATAAGATATGTGTTCCTTTTGATTTCCATCAGGTCTAGCCAGCCAGTCTGTCTGTCCATGTGTTTTTTACTGCCTGGGGCCAGCCAGTTACTTACCCTAGGAGTGATTGGCACACACTCTCTCTTTCTTTCTTTCTCTCTCTGTCTCTTACTCTCTATCCCTCAGCAAGTCAACAAACCTCATGCTCAGAGTTTTTGGAATCTGTGTCCCGAGTCATCACCGAATGGTCCAGATGCTGCTGCTATGCAGAGATTCAGGGGAATTCAAGTTTCATGTGTGAACTCTGACCTACGGGTCAGGAGCTGGGGAGCTGGGTAGAGATTCTCTGTCATTTATCCAGTTTGTGAACTGCTCTGAGGCTCTGACATACAGTCTGTCCAGA